>NW_024404403.1:0-5000 GCF_905171775.1 Rana temporaria | reverse complement strand
ATTTCCTGCAGTAGTTTGTGTCTCTGCCCCTCCCACAATGGTGAGATTTCCCTGCAGTAGTTTGTGTCTCTGCCCCTCCCACAATGAGGAGATTTCCTGCAGTAGTTTGTGTCTCTGCCCCTCCCACAATGGAGAGATTTCCTGCAGTAGTTTGTGTCTCTGCCCCTCCCACAATGGGGAGATTTCCTGCAGTAGTTTGTGTCTCTGCCCCTCCCACAATGGGGAGATTTCCTGCAGTAGTTTGTGTCTCTGCCCCTCCCACAATGGTGAGATTTCCCTGCAGTAGTTTGTGTCTCTGCCCCTCCCACAATGGGGAGATTTCCTGCAGTAGTTTGTGTCTCTGCCCCTCCCACAATGATGAGATTTCCTGCAGTAGTTTGTGTCTCTGCCCCTCCCACAATGGGGAGATTTCCTGCAGTAGTTTGTGTCTCTGCTCCTCCCACAATGGGGAGATTTCCTGCAGTAGTTTGTGTCTCTGCCCCTCCCACAATGGGGAGATTTCCTGCAGTAGTTTGTGTCTCTGCCCCTCCCACAATGAGATTTCCCTGCAGTAGTTTGTGTCTCTGCCCCTCCCACAATGGGGAGATTTCCTGCAGTAGTTTGTGTCTCTGCCCCTCCCACAATGATGAGATTTCCTGCAGTAGTTTGTGTCTCTGCCCCTCCCACAATGGGGAGATTCCCTGCAGTAGTTTGTGTCTCTGCCCCTCCCACAATGGTGAGATTTCCTGCAGTAGTTTGTGTCTCTGCCCCTCCCACAATGGGGAGATTTCCTGCAGTAGTTTGTGTCTCTGCCCCTCCCACAATGAGGAGATTTCCTGCAGTAGTTTGTGTCTCTGCCCCTCCCACAATGGTGAGATTTCCTGCAGTAGTTTGTGTCTCTGCCCCTCCCACAATGGTGAGATTTCCTGCAGTAGTTTGTGTCTCTGCCCCTCCCACAATAGGGAGATTTCCTGCAGTAGTTTGTGTCTCTGCCCCTCCCACAATGGAGAGATTTCCCTGCAGTAGTTTGTGTCTCTGCCCCTCCCACAATGGTGAGATTTCCTGCAGTAGTTTGTGTCTCTGCCCCTCCCACAATGGTGAGATTTCCCTGCAGTAGTTTGTGTCTCTGCCCCTCCCACAATGGGGAGATTTCCTGCAGTAGTTTGTGTCTCTGCCCCTCCCACAATGGTGAGATTTCCCTGCAGTAGTTTGTGTTTCTGCCCCTCCCACAATGGTGAGATTTCCTGCAGTAGTTTGTGTCTCTGCCCCTCCCACAATGGTGAGATTTCCTGCAGTAGTTTGTGTCTCTGCCCCTCCCACAATGGGGACATTTCCTGCAGTAGTTTGTGTCTCTGCCCCTCCCACAATGGGGACATTTCCTGCAGTAGTTTGTGTCTCTGCCCCTCCCACAATGAGGAGATTTCCTGCAGTAGTTTGTGTCTCTGCCCCTCCCACAATGATGAGATTTCCTGCAGTAGTTTGTGTCTCTGCCCCTCCCACAATGGGGAGATTTCCTGCAGTAGTTTGTGTCTCTGCCCCTCACACAATGGGGAGATTTCCTGCAGTAGTTTGTGTCTCTGCCCCTCCCACAATGGGGAGATTTCCCTGCAGTAGTTTGTGTCTCTGCCCCTCCCACAATGGGGAGATTTCCTGCAGTAGTTTGTGTCTCTGCCCCTCCCACAATGGGGAGATTTCCTGCAGTAGTTTGTGTCTCTGCCCCTCCCACAATGGAGAGATTTCCCTGCAGTAGTTTGTGTCTCTGCCCCTCCCACAATGAGGAGATTTCCTGCAGTAGTTTGTGTCTCTGCCCCTCCCACAATGGGGAGATTTCCTGCAGTAGTTTGTGTCTCTGCCCCTCCCACAATGGGGAGATTTCCTGCAGTAGTTTGTGTCTCTGCCCCTCCCACAATGGGGAGATTTCCTGCAGTAGTTTGTGTCTCTGCCCCTCCCACAATGGGGAGATTTCCTGCAGTAGTTTGTGTCTCTGCCCCTCCCACAATGGGGAGATTTCCTGCAGTAGTTTGTGTCTCTGCCCCTCCCACAATGGGGAGATTTCCTGCAGTAGTTTGTGTCTCTGCCCCTCCCACAATGGGGAGATTTCCTGCAGTAGTTTGTGTCTCTGCCCCTCCCACAATGGGGAGATTTCCTGCAGTAGTTTGTGTCTCTGCCCCTCCCACAATGGAGAGGTTTCCTGCAGTAGTTTGTGTCTCTGCCCCTCCCACAATGGTGAGATTTCCTGCAGTAGTTTGTGTCTCTGCCCCTCCCACAATGGGGAGATTTCCTGCAGTAGTTTGTGTCTCTGCCCCTCCCACAATGGGGAGATTTCCTGCAGTAGTTTGTGTCTCTGCCCCTCCCACAATGAGGAGATTTCCTGCAGTAGTTTGTGTCTCTGCCCCTCCCACAATGGGGAGATTTCCTGCAGTAGTTTGTGTCTCTGCCCCTCCCACAATGGGGAGATTTCCTGCAGTAGTTTGTGTCTCTGCCCCTCCCACAATGGGGAGATTTCCTGCAGTAGTTTGTGTCTCTGCCCCTCCCACAATGAGGAGATTTCCTGCAGTAGTTTGTGTCTCTGCCCCTCCCACAATGGGGGGATTTCCTGCAGTAGTTTGTGTCTCTGCCCCTCCCACAATGGGGAGATTTCCTGCAGTAGTTTGTGTCTCTGCCCCTCCCACAATGGGGAGATTTCCTGCAGTAGTTTGTGTCTCTGCCCCTCCCACAATGGGGAGATTTCCTGCAGTAGTTTGTGTCTCTGCCCCTCCCACAATGGGGAGATTTCCTGCAGTAGTTTGTGTCTCTGCCCCTCCCACAATGGGGAGATTTCCTGCAGTAGTTTGTGTCTCTGCCCCTCCCACAATGGGGAGATTTCCTGCAGTAGTTTGTGTCTCTGCCCCTCCCACAATGGGGGGATTTCCTGCAGTAGTTTGTGTCTCTGCCCCTCCCACAATGGGGAAATTTCCTGCAGTAGTTTGTGTCTCTGCCCCTCCCACAATGGGGAGATTTCCTGCAGTAGTTTGTGTCTCTGCCCCTCCCACAATGGGGAGATTTCCTGCAGTAGTTTGTGTCTCTGCCCCTCCCACAATGGGGAGATTTCCTGCAGTAGTTTGTGTCTCTGCCCCTCCCACAATGAGGAGGTTCCCTGCAGTAGTTTGTGTCTCTGCCCCTCCCACAATGGGGAGATTTCCTGCAGTAGTTTGTGTCTCTGCCCCTCCCACAATGGGGAGATTTCCTGCAGTAGTTTGTGTCTCTGCCCCTCCCACAATGAGGAGATTTCCTGCAGTAGTTTGTGTCTCTGCCCCTCCCACAATGGGGAAATTTCCTGCAGTAGTTTGTGTCTCTGCCCCTCCCACAATGGGGAGATTTCCTGCAGTAGTTTGTGTCTCTGCCCCTCCCACAATGAGGAGATTTCCCTGCAGTAGTTTGTGTCTCTGCCCCTCCCACAATGGGGAGATTTCCTGCAGTAGTTTGTGTCTCTGCCCCTCCCACAATGGGGAGGTTTCCTGCAGTAGTTTGTGTCTCTGCCCCTCCCACAATGGGGAGATTTCCCTGCAGTAGTTTGTGTCTCTGCCCCTCCCACAATGGGGAGGTTTCCTGCAGTAGTTTGTGTCTCTGCCCCTCCCACAATGGGGAGATTTCCCTGCAGTAGTTTGTGTCTCTGCCCCTCCCACAATGGGGAGATTTCCCGCAGTAGTTTGTGTCTCTGCCCCTCCCACAATGGGGAGGTTTCCTGCAGTAGTTTGTGTCTCTGCCCCTCCCACAATGGGGAGATTTCCTGCAGTAGTTTGTGTCTCTGCCCCTCCCACAATGGGGAGATTTCCTGCAGTAGTTTGTGTCTCTGCCCCTCCCACAATGGTGAGATTTCCTGCAGTAGTTTGTGTCTCTGCCCCTCCCACAATGGGGAGATTTCCTGCAGTAGTTTGTGTCTCTGCTCCTCCCACAATGGAGAGATTTCCTGCAGTAGTTTGTGTCTCTGCCCCTCCCACAGGTGATGGTGGGCGGGTCTTTCCCTGGAATGAAATGTACGGATTGGTGACAAATAATCGGCGGTTGGTTTCCTCTGAGTGGGCGGAGCCGTGACATATAATTAGTCTGTCTAATGATGTGAATGGTAATTATGTTTCTATTTATGACACAAAGTATCGATCTTCTCATCTCATTAATATCCAATATACAGGGCGAGTCCCTCATTCCAGGAGCATCACCGCACGTGTCCGAGAGTGCCGGGTCCATCTCAGGAGAGTGCCGGGTCCTTCCCAGGAGAGTGCCGGGTCCATCTCAGGAGAGTGCCGGGTCCTTCCCAGGAGAGTGCCGGGTCCATCTCAGGAGAGTGCCGGGTCCATCTCAGGAGAGTGCCGGGTCCTTCTCAGGAGAGTGCCGGGTCCATCTCAGGAGAGTGCCGGGTCCTTCTCAGGAGAGTGCCGGGTCCATCTCAGGAGAGTGCCGGGTCCTTCTCAGGAGAGTGCCGGGTTCATCTCAGGAGAGTGCCGGGTCCATCTCAGGAGAGTGCCGGGTCCTTCTCAGGAGAGTGCCGGGTCCTTCTCAGGAGAGTGCCGGGTCCATCTCAGGAGAGTGCCGGGTCCTTCTCAGGAGAGTGCCGGGTTCATCTCAGGAGAGTGCCGGGTCCATCTCAGGAGAGTGCCGGGTCCTTCCCAGGAGAGTGCCGGGTCCATCTCAGGAGAGTGCCGGGTCCATCTCAGGAGAGTGCCGGGTCCTTCCCAGGAGAGTGCCGGGTCCATCTCAGGAGAGTGCCGGGTCCTTCCCAGGAGAGTGCCGGGTCCATCTCAGGAGAGTGCCGGGTCCATCTCAGGAGAGTGCCGGGTCCTTCCCAGGAGAGTGCCGGGTCCATCTCAGGAGAGTGCCGGGTACTTCCCAGGAGAGTGCCGGGTCCATCTCAGGAGAGTGCCGGGTCCTTCTCAGGAGAGTGCCGGGTTCATCTCAGGAGAGTGCCGGGTCCATCTCAGGAGAGTGCCGGGTCCATCTCAGGACAGTGCCGGGTCCATCTCAGGACAGTGCCGGGTCCTTCC
>NW_024404402.1:324355-435748 GCF_905171775.1 Rana temporaria | reverse complement strand
AGGAGAAGGTTGGGGTTTGTTGGTGACATTATTAGAAGGACGGAGAGGAGAAGGTTGGGGGTTTGTTGGTGACATTATTAGAAGGACGGAGAGGAGAAGGTTGGGGGTTTGTTGGTGACATTATTAGAAGGATGGAGAGGAGAAGGTTGGGGGTTTGTTGGTGACATTATTAGAAGGATGGAGAGGAGAAGGTTGGGGTTTGTTGGTGACATTATTAGAAGGACGGAGAGGAGAAGGTTGGGGTTTGTTGGTGACATTATTAGAAGGATGGAGAGGAGAAGGTTGGGGTTTGTTGGTGACATTATTAGAAGGATGGAGAGGAGAAGGTTGGGGTTTGTTGGTGACATTATTAGAAGGACGGAGAGGAGAAGGTTGGGTTTGTTGGTGACATTATTAGAAGGACGGAGAGGAGAAGGTTGGGGTTTGTTGGTGACATTATTAGAAGGACGGAGAGGAGAAGGTTGGGGGTTTGTTGGTGACATTATTAGAAGGACGGAGAGGAGAAGGTTGGGGGTTTGTTGGTGACATTATTATAAGGATGGAGAGGAGAAGGTTGGGGGTTGTTGGTGACATTATTAGAAGGATGGAGAGGAGAAGGTTGGGGTTTGTTGGTGACATTATTAGAAGGACGGAGAGGAGAACGTTGGGTTTGTTGGTGACATTATTAGAAGGATGGAGAGGAGAAGGTTGGGGTTTGTTGGTGACATTATTAGAAGGACGGAGAGGAGAAGGTTGGGGGTTTGTTGGTGAGATTATTAGAAGGACGGAGAGGAGAAGGTTGGGGGTTTGTTGGTGACATTATTAGAAGGATGGAGAGGAGAAGGTTGGGGTTTGTTGGTGACATTATTAGAAGGATGGAGAGGAGAAGGTTGGGGTTTGTTGGTGACATTATTAGAAGGATGGAGAGGAGAAGGTTGGGGTTTGTTGGTGACATTATTAGAAGGATGGAGAGGAGAAGGTTGGGGGTTTGTTGGTGACATTATTAGAAGGATGGAGAGGAGAAGGTTGGGGTTTGTTGGTGACATTATTAGAAGGACGGAGAGGAGAAGGTTGGGTTTGTTGGTGACATTATTAGAAGGATGGAGAGGAGAAGGTTGGGGGTTTGTTGGTGACATTATTAGAAGGACGAAGAGGAGAAGGTTGGGGTTTGTTGGTGACATTATTAGAAGGATGGAGAGGAGAAGGTTGGGGGTTTGTTGGTGACATTATTAGAAGGATGGAGAGGAGAAGGTTGGGGTTTGTTGGTGACATTATTAGAAGGACGGAGAGGAGAAGGTTGGGGTTTGTTGGTGACATTATTAGAAGGATGGAGAGGAGAAGGTTGGGGTTTGTTGGTGACATTATTAGAAGGACGGAGAGGAGAAGGTTGGGGGTTTGTTGGTGACATTATTAGAAGGACGGAGAGGAGAAGGTTGGGGTTTGTTGGTGACATTATTAGAAGGACGGAGAGGAGAAGGTTGGGGTTTGTTGGTGACATTATTAGAAGGACGGAGAGGAGAAGGTTGGGGTTGTTGGTGACATTATTAGAAGGACGGAGAGGAGAAGGTTGGGGGTTTGTTGGTGACATTATTAGAAGGATGGAGAGGAGAAGGTTGGGGGTTTGTTGGTGACATTATTTGGACGGAGAGGAGAAGGTTGGGGTTTGTTGGTGACATTATTAGAAGGACGGAGAGGAGAAGGTTGGGGGTTTGTTGGTGACATTATTAGAAGGACGGAGAGGAGAAGGTTGGGGGTTGTTGGTGACATTATTAGAAGGATGGAGAGGAGAAGGTTGGGGGTTTGTTGGTGACATTATTAGAAGGACGGAGAGGAGAAGGTTGGGGGTTTGTTGGTGACATTATTAGAAGGATGGAGAGGAGAAGGTTGGGGGTTTGTTGGTGACATTATTAGAAGGACGGAGAGGAGAAGGTTGGGGGTTGTTGGTGACATTATTAGAAGGACGGAGAGGAGAAGGTTGGGGGTTTGTTGGTGACATTATTAGAAGGACAGAGAGGAGAAGGTTGGGGGTTGTTGGTGACATTATTAGAAGGATGGAGAGGAGAAGGTTGGGTTTGTTGGTGACATTATTAGAAGGATGGAGAGGAGAAGGTTGGGGTTTGTTGGTGACATTATTAGAAGGATGGAGAGGAGAAGGTTGGGGTTTGTTGGTGACATTATTAGAAGGACGGAGAGGAGAAGGTTGGGGTTTGTTGGTGACATTATTAGAAGGACGGAGAGGAGAAGGTTGGGGTTTGTTGGTGACATTATTGGAAGGATGGAGAGGAGAAGGTTGGGGTTTGTTGGTGACATTATTAGAAGGACGGAGAGGAGAAGGTTGGGGTTTGTTGGTGACATTATTAGAAGGACGGAGAGGAGAAGGTTGGGGTTTGTTGGTGACATTATTAGAAGGACGGAGAGGAGAAGGTTGGGGTTTGTTGGTGACATTATTAGAAGGATGGAGAGGAGAAGGTTGGGGGTTTGTTGGTGACATTATTAGAAGGATGGAGAGGAGAAGGTTGGGTTTGTTGGTGACATTATTAGAAGGACGGAGAGGAGAAGGTTGGGGTTTTGTTGGTGACATTATTAGAAGGACGGAGAGGAGATGGTTGGGGTTTGTTGGTGACATTATTAGAAGGACGGAGAGGAGAAGGTTGGGGCTTTGTTGGTGACATTATTAGAAGGACGGAGAGGAGAAGGTTGGGTTTGTTGGTGACATTATTAGAAGGATGGAGAGGAGAATGTTGGGGGTTTGTTGGTGACATTATTAGAAGGACGGAGAGGAGAAGGTTGGGGGTTTGTTGGTGACATTATTAGAAGGATGGAGAGGAGAAGGTTGGGGGTTTGTTGGTGACATTATTAGAAGGATGGAGAGGAGAAGGTTGGGGTTTGTTGGTGACATTATTAGAAGGATGGAGAGGAGAAGGTTGGGTTTGTTGGTGACATTATTAGAAGGATGGAGAGGAGAAGGTTGGGGTTTGTTGGTGACATTATTAGAAGGATGGAGAGGAGAAGGTTGGGGTTTGTTGGTGACATTATTAGAAGGACGGAGAGGAGAAGGTTGGGGGTTTGTTGGTGACATTATTAGAAGGACGGAGAGGAGAAGGTTGGGGGTTTGTTGGTGACATTATTAGAAGGACGGAGAGGAGAAGGTTGGGGGTTGTTGGTGACATTATTAGAAGGACGGAGAGGAGAAGGTTGGGGGGTTTGTTGGTGACATTATTAGAAGGACGGAGAGGAGAAGGTTGGGGGTTTGTTGGTGACATTATTAGAAGGATGGAGAGGAGAAGGTTGGGGGTTGTTGGTGACATTATTAGAAGGATGGAGAGGAGAAGGTTGGGGGTTGTTGGTGACATTATTAGAAGGACGGAGAGGAGAAGGTTGGGGGTTTGTTGGTGACATTATTAGAAGGACGGAGAGGAGAAGGTTGGGGTTTGTTGGTGACATTATTAGAAGGACGGAGAGGAGAAGGTTGGGTTTGTTGGTGACATTATTGGAAGGATGGAGTGGAGAAGGTTGGGGTTTGTTGGTGACATTATTAGAAGGATGGAGAGGAGAAGGTTGGGGTTTGTTGGTGACATTATTAGAAGGACGGAGAGGAGAAGGTTGGGTTTGTTGGTGACATTATTAGAAGGACGGAGAGGAGAAGGTTGGGGTTTGTTGGTGACATTATTAGAAGGATGGAGAGGAGAAGGTTGGGGTTTGTTGGTGACATTATTAGAAGGACGGAGAGGAGAAGGTTGGGGTTTGTTGGTGACATTATTAGAAGGACGGAGAGGAGAAGGTTGGGGTTTGTTGGTGACATTATTAGAAGGACGGAGAGGAGAAGGTTTGGGGTTTGTTGGTGACATTATTAGAAGGACGGAGAGGAGAAGGTTGGGGGTTGTTGGTGACATTATTATAAGGATGGAGAGGAGAAGGTTGGGGGTTTGTTGGTGACATTATTAGAAGGACGGAGAGGAGAAGGTTGGGGGTTTTGTTGGTGACATTATTAGAAGGACGGAGAGGAGAAGGTTGGGGGTTTGTTGGTGACATTATTAGAAGGACGGAGAGGAGAAGGTTGGGGGTTGTTGGTGACATTATTAGAAGATCGGAGAGGAGAAGGTTGGGGGTTTGTTGGTGACATTATTAGAAGGACAGAGAGGAGAAGGTTGGGGGTTGTTGGTGACATTATTAGAAGGATGGAGAGGAGAAGGTTGGGTTGTTGGTGACATTATTAGAAGGATGGAGAGGAGAAGGTTGGGGTTTGTTGGTGACATTATTAGAAGGACGGAGAGGAGAAGGTTGGGGGTTTGTTGGTGACATTATTAGAAGGATGGAGAGGAGAAGGTTGGGGTTTGTTGGTGACATAATTAGAAGGATGGAGAGGAGAAGGTTGGGGTTTGTTGGTGACATTATTAGAAGGACGTAGAGGAGAAGGTTGGGGGTTTGTTGGTGACATTATTAGAAGGATGGAGAGGAGAAGGTTGGGGGTTGTTAGTGACATTATTAGAAGGACGGAGAGGAGAAGGTTGGGGGTTTGTTGGTGACATTATTAGAAGGATGGAGAGGAGAAGGTTGGGGGTTTGTTGGTGACATTATTAGAAGGATGGAGAGGAGAAGGTTGGGGTTTGTTGGTGACATTATTAGAAGGATGGAGAGGAGAAGGTTGGGTTTGTTGGTGACATTATTAGAAGGACGGAGAGGAGAAGGTTGGGGTTTGTTGGTGACATTATTAGAAGGACGGAGAGGAGAAGGTTGGGGTTTGTTGGTGACATTATTAGAAGGATGGAGAGGAGAAGGTTGGGGTTTGTTGGTGACATTATTAGAAGGACGGAGAGGAGAAGGTTGGGGTTTGTTGGTGACATTATTAGAAGGACGGAGAGGAGAAGGTTGGGGTTTGTTGGTGACATTATTAGAAGGACGGAGAGGAGAAGGTTGGGGTTTGTTGGTGACATTATTAGAAGGATGGAGAGGAGAAGGTTGGGGGTTTGTTGGTGACATTATTAGAAGGATGGAGAGGAGAAGGTTGGGGTTTGTTGGTGACATTATTAGAAGGACGGAGAGGAGAAGGTTGGGGTTTGTTGGTGACATTATTAGAAGGACGGAGAGGAGAAGGTTGGGGTTTGTTGGTGACATTATTAGAAGGACGGAGAGGAGAAGGTTGGGGCTTTGTTGGTGACATTATTAGAAGGACGGAGAGGAGAAGGTTGGGGTTTGTTGGTGACATTATTAGAAGGATGGAGAGGAGAAGGTTGGGGGTTTGTTGGTGACATTATTAGAAGGACGGAGAGGAGAAGGTTGGGGGTTTGTTGGTGACATTATTAGAAGGATGGAGAGGAGAAGGTTGGGGGTTTGTTGGTGACATTATTAGAAGGATGGAGAGGAGAAGGTTGGGGTTTGTTGGTGACATTATTAGAAGGATGGAGAGGAGAAGGTTGGGTTTGTTGGTGACATTATTAGAAGGATGGAGAGGAGAAGGTTGGGGTTTGTTGGTGACATTATTAGAAGGATGGAGAGGAGAAGGTTGGGGTTTGTTGGTGACATTATTAGAAGGACGGAGAGGAGAAGGTTGGGGGTTTGTTGGTGACATTATTAGAAGGACGGAGAGGAGAAGGTTGGGGGTTTGTTGGTGACATTATTAGAAGGACGGAGAGGAGAAGGTTGGGGGTTTGTTGGTGACATTATTAGAAGGACGGAGAGGAGAAGGTTGGGGTTTGTTGGTGACATTATTAGAAGGATGGAGAGGAGAAGGTTGGGGGTTTGTTGGTGACATTATTAGAAGGACGGAGAGGAGAAGGTTGGGGGTTTGTTGGTGACATTATTAGAAGGACGGAGAGGAGAAGGTTGGGGTTTGTTGGTGACATTATTAGAAGGACGGAGAGGAGAAGGTTGGGGTTTGTTGGTGACATTATTAGAAGGATGGAGAGGAGAAGGTTGGGGTTTGTTGGTGACATTATTAGAAGGATGGAGAGGAGAAGGTTGGGGTTTGTTGGTGACATTATTAGAAGGACGGAGAGGAGAAGGTTGGGGTTTGTTGGTGACATTATTAGAAGGACGGAGAGGAGAAGGTTGGGGTTTGTTGGTGACATTATTAGAAGGATGGAGAGGAGAAGGTTGGGGTTTGTTGGTGACATTATTAGAAGGACGGAGAGGAGAAGGTTGGGGTTTGTTGGTGACATTATTAGAAGGACGGAGAGGAGAAGGTTGGGGTTTGTTGGTGACATTATTAGAAGGACGGAGAGGAGAAGGTTGGGGTTTGTTGGTGACATTATTAGAAGGACGGAGAGGAGAAGGTTGGGGTTTGTTGGTGACATTATTAGAAGGACGGAGAGGAGAAGGTTGGGGGTTTGTTGGTGACATTATTAGAAGGACGGAGAGGAGAAGGTTGGGGGTTGTTGGTGACATTATTAGAAGGACGGAGAGGAGAAGGTTGGGGGTTGTTGGTGACATTATTAGAAGGATGGAGAGGAGAAGGTTGGGGTTTGTTGGTGACATTATTAGAAGGACGGAGAGGAGAAGGTTGGGGTTTGTTGGTGACATTATTAGAAGGATGGAGAGGAGAAGGTTGGGGTTTGTTGGTGACATTATTAGAAGGACGGAGAGGAGAAGGTTGGGGTTTGTTGGTGACATTATTAGAAGGACGGAGAGGAGAAGGTTGGGGTTTGTTGGTGACATTATTAGAAGGATGGAGAGGAGAAGGTTGGGGTTTGTTGGTGACATTATTAGAAGGATGGAGAGGAGAAGGTTGGGGGTTTGTTGGTGACATTATTAGAAGGATGGAGAGGAGAAGGTTGGGGTTTGTTGGTGACATTATTAGAAGGATGGAGAGGAGAAGGTTGGGGTTTGTTGGTGACATTATTAGAAGGATGGAGAGGAGAAGGTTGGGGTTTGTTGGTGACATTATTAGAAGGACGGAGAGGAGAAGGTTGGGGTTTGTTGGTGACATTATTAGAAGGATGGAGAGGAGAAGGTTGGGGTTTGTTGGTGACATTATTAGAAGGACGGAGAGGAGAAGGTTGGGGTTTGTTGGTGACATTATTAGAAGGACGGAGAGGAGAAGGTTGGGGGTTTGTTGGTGACATTATTAGAAGGATGGAGAGGAGAAGGTTGGGGTTTGTTGGTGACATTATTAGAAGGACGGAGAGGAGAAGGTTGGGGTTTGTTGGTGACATTATTAGAAGGATGGAGAGGAGAAGGTTGGGGTTTGTTGGTGACATTATTAGAAGGACGGAGAGGAGAAGGTTGGGGGTTTGTTGGTGACATTATTAGAAGGACGGAGAGGAGAAGGTTGGGGTTTGTTGGTGACATTATTAGAAGGACGGAGAGGAGAAGGTTGGGGGTTTGTTGGTGACATTATTAGAAGGATGGAGAGGAGAAGGTTGGGGTTTGTTGGTGACATTATTAGAAGGATGGAGAGGAGAAGGTTGGGGTTTGTTGGTGACATTATTAGAAGGACGGAGAGGAGAAGGTTGGGGGTTTGTTGGTGACATTATTAGAAGGATGGAGAGGAGAAGGTTGGGGGTTTGTTGGTGACATTATTAGAAGGACGGAGAGGAGAAGGTTGGGGTTTGTTGGTGACATTATTAGAAGGATGGAGAGGAGAAGGTTGGGGGTTTGTTGGTGACATTATTAGAAGGATGGAGAGGAGAAGGTTGGGGTTTGTTGGTGACATTATTAGAAGGATGGAGAGGAGAAGGTTGGGGTTTGTTGGTGACATTATTAGAAGGATGGAGAGGAGAAGGTTGGGTTTGTTGGTGACATTATTAGAAGGACGGAGAGGAGAAGGTTGGGGTTTGTTGGTGACATTATTAGAAGGACGGAGAGGAGAAGGTTGGGGTTTGTTGGTGACATTATTAGAAGGACGGAGAGGAGAAGGTTGGGGTTTGTTGGTGACATTATTAGAAGGACGGAGAGGAGAAGGTTGGGGTTTGTTGGTGACATTATTAGAAGGATGGAGAGGAGAAGGTTGGGGGTTTGTTGGTGACATTATTAGAAGGACGGAGAGGAGAAGGTTGGGGGTTTGTTGGTGACATTATTAGAAGGATGGAGAGGAGAAGGTTGGGGGTTTGTTGGTGACATTATTAGAAGGACGGAGAGGAGAAGGTTGGGGTTTGTTGGTGACATTATTAGAAGGATGGAGAGGAGAAGGTTGGGGTTTGTTGGTGACATTATTAGAAGGACGGAGAGGAGAAGGTTGGGGTTTGTTGGTGACATTATTAGAAGGACGGAGAGGAGAAGGTTGGGGTTTGTTGGTGACATTATTAGAAGGACGGAGAGGAGAAGGTTGGGGTTTGTTGGTGACATTATTAGAAGGATGGAGAGGAGAAGGTTGGGGTTTGTTGGTGACATTATTAGAAGGACGGAGAGGAGAAGGTTGGGGTTTGTTGGTGACATTATTAGAAGGACGGAGAGGAGAAGGTTGGGGGTTTGTTGGTGACATTATTAGAAGGACGGAGAGGAGAAGGTTGGGGTTTGTTGGTGACATTATTAGAAGGACGGAGAGGAGAAGGTTGGGGTTTGTTGGTGACATTATTAGAAGGACGGAGAGGAGAAGGTTGGGGTTTGTTGGTGACATTATTAGAAGGATGGAGAGGAGAAGGTTGGGGTTTGTTGGTGACATTATTAGAAGGACGGAGAGGAGAAGGTTGGGGTTTGTTGGTGACATTATTAGAAGGACGGAGAGGAGAAGGTTGGGGGTTTGTTGGTGACATTATTAGAAGGACGGAGAGGAGAAGGTTGGGGTTTGTTGGTGACATTATTAGAAGGATGGAGAGGAGAAGGTTGGGTTTGTTGGTGACATTATTAGAAGGACGGAGAGGAGAAGGTTGGGGTTTGTTGGTGACATTATTAGAAGGACGGAGAGGAGAAGGTTGGGGGTTTGTTGGTGACATTATTAGAAGGACGGAGAGGAGAAGGTTGGGGGTTTGTTGGTGACATTATTAGAAGGACGGAGAGGAGAAGGTTGGGGTTTGTTGGTGACATTATTAGAAGGACGGAGAGGAGAAGGTTGGGGTTTGTTGGTGACATTATTAGAAGGATGGAGAGGAGAAGGTTGGGGTTTGTTGGTGACATTATTAGAAGGATGGAGAGGAGAAGGTTGGGGTTTGTTGGTGACATTATTAGAAGGACGGAGAGGAGAAGGTTGGGGTTGTTGGTGACATTATTAGAAGGACGGAGAGGAGAAGGTTGGGGTTTGTTGGTGACATTATTAGGAAGGATGGAGAGGAGAAGGTTGGGTTTGTTGGTGACATTATTAGAAGGACGGAGAGGAGAAGGTTGGGGTTTGTTGGTGACATTATTAGAAGGACGGAGAGGAGAAGGTTGGGTTTGTTGGTGACATTATTAGAAGGATGGAGAGGAGAAGGTTGGGGGTTTGTTGGTGACATTATTAGAAGGACGGAGAGGAGAAGGTTGGGGTGTGTTGGTGACATTATTAGAAGGACGGAGAGGAGAAGGTTGGGGTTTGTTGGTGACATTATTAGAAGGACGGAGAGGAGAAGGTTGGGGGTTTGTTGGTGACATTATTAGAAGGATGGAGAGGAGAAGGTTGGGGGTTTGTTGGTGACATTATTAGAAGGACGGAGAGGAGAAGGTTGGGGGTTGTTGGTGACATTATTTGGACGGAGAGGAGAAGGTTGGGTTTGTTGGTGACATTATTAGAAGGATGGAGAGGAGAAGGTTGGGGTTTGTTGGTGACATTATTAGAAGGACGGAGAGGAGAAGGTTGGGTTTGTTGGTGACATTATTAGAAGGACGGAGAGGAGAAGGTTGGGGGTTGTTGGTGACATTATTAGAAGGATGGAGAGGAGAAGGTTGGGTTGTTGGTGACATTATTAGAAGGATGGAGAGGAGAAGGTTGGGGTTTGTTGGTGACATTATTAGAAGGACGGAGAGGAGAAGGTTGGGGGTTTGTTGGTGACATTATTAGAAGGATGGAGAGGAGAAGGTTGGGGTTTGTTGGTGACATTATTAGAAGGATGGAGAGGAGAAGGTTGGGGTTTGTTGGTGACATTATTAGAAGGACGGAGAGGAGAAGGTTGGGGGTTTGTTGGTGACATTATTAGAAGGATGGAGAGGAGAAGGTTGGGGGTTGTTGGTGACATTATTAGAAGGACGGAGAGGAGAAGGTTGGGGGTTTGTTGGTGACATTATTAGAAGGATGGAGAGGAGAAGGTTGGGGGTTTGTTGGTGACATTATTAGAAGGATGGAGAGGAGAAGGTTGGGGTTTGTTGGTGACATTATTAGAAGGATGGAGAGGAGAAGGTTGGGGTTTGTTGGTGACATTATTAGAAGGATGGAGAGGAGAAGGTTGGGTTTGTTGGTGACATTATTAGAAGGACGGAGAGGAGAAGGTTGGGGTTTGTTGGTGACATTATTAGAAGGAAGGAGAGGAGAAGGTTGGGGTTTGTTGGTGACATTATTGGAAGGATGGAGAGGAGAAGGTTGGGTTTGTTGGTGACATTATTAGAAGGACGGAGAGGAGAAGGTTGGGGTTTGTTGGTGACATTATTAGAAGGACGGAGAGGAGAAGGTTGGGGTTTGTTGGTGACATTATTGGAAGGATGGAGAGGAGAAGGTTGGGTTTGTTGGTGACATTATTAGAAGGACGGAGAGGAGAAGGTTGGGGGTTGTTGGTGACATTATTAGAAGGATGGAGAGGAGAAGGTTGGGGTTTGTTGGTGACATTATTAGAAGGACGGAGAGGAGAAGGTTGGGTTTGTTGGTGACATTATTAGAAGGATGGAGAGGAGAAGGTTGGGGTTTGTTGGTGACATTATTAGAAGGACGGAGAGGAAAAGGTTGGGGGTTTGTTGGTGAGATTATTAGAAGGACGGAGAGGAGAAGGTTGGGGGTTTGTTGGTGACATTATTAGAAGGATGGAGAGGAGAAGGTTGGGGTTTGTTGGTGACATTATTAGAAGGATGGAGAGGAGAAGGTTGGGGGTTTGTTGGTGACATTATTAGAAGGATGGAGAGGAGAAGGTTGGGGTTTGTTGGTGACATTATTAGAAGGATGGAGAGGAGAAGGTTGGGGGTTTGTTGGTGACATTATTAGAAGGATGGAGAGGAGAAGGTTGGGGTTTGTTGGTGACATTATTAGAAGGACGGAGAGGAGAATGTTGGGTTTGTTGGTGACATTATTAGAAGGATGGAGAGGAGAAGGTTGGGGGTTTGTTGGTGACATTATTAGAAGGACGGAGAGGAGAAGGTTGGGGTTTGTTGGTGACATTATTAGAAGGATGGAGAGGAGAAGGTTGGGGGTTTGTTGGTGACATTATTAGAAGGATGGAGAGGAGAAGGTTGGGGTTTGTTGGTGACATTATTAGAAGGACGGAGAGGAGAAGGTTGGGGGTTTGTTGGTGAGATTATTAGAAGGATGGAGAGGAGAAGGTTGGGGGGTTTGTTGGTGACATTATTAGAAGGACGGAGAGGAGAAGGTTGGGGGTTTGTTGGTGACATTATTAGAAGGACGGAGAGGAGAAGGTTGGGGTTTGTTGGTGACATTATTAGAAGGACGGAGAGGAGAAGGTTGGGGTTTGTTGGTGACATTATTAGAAGGACGGAGAGGAGAAGGTTGGGGGTTTGTTGGTGACATTATTAGAAGGATGGAGAGGAGAAGGTTGGGGGTTGTTGGTGACATTATTAGAAGGACGGAGAGGAGAAGGTTGGGGGTTTGTTGGTGACATTATTAGAAGGATGGAGAGGAGAAGGTTGGGGGTTTGTTGGTGACATTATTAGAAGGATGGAGAGGAGAAGGTTGGGGTTTGTTGGTGACATTATTAGAAGGATGGAGAGGAGAAGGTTGGGGTTTGTTGGTGACATTATTAGAAGGATGGAGAGGAGAAGGTTGGGTTTGTTGGTGACATTATTAGAAGGACGGAGAGGAGAAGGTTGGGGTTTGTTGGTGACATTATTAGAAGGACGGAGAGGAGAAGGTTGGGGTTTGTTGGTGACATTATTAGAAGGACGGAGAGGAGAAGGTTGGGGTTTGTTGGTGACATTATTAGAAAGACGGAGAGGAGAAGGTTGGGTTTGTTGGTGACATTATTAGAAGGACGGAGAGGAGAAGGTTGGGGGTTTGTTGGTGACATTATTAGAAGGACGGAGAGGAGAAGGTTGGGGGTTGTTGGTGACATTATTAGAAGGACGGAGAGGAGAAGGTTGGGGGTTTGTTGGTGACATTATTAGAAGGATGGAGAGGAGAAGGTTGGGGGTTTGTTGGTGACATTATTTGGACGGAGAGGAGAAGGTTGGGGGTTGTTGGTGACATTATTAGAAGGACGGAGAGGAGAAGGTTGGGTTTGTTGGTGACATTATTAGAAGGACGGAGAGGAGAAGGTTGGGGTTTGTTAGTGACATTATTAGAAGGACGGAGAGGAGAAGGTTGGGTTTGTTGGTGACATTATTAGAAGGACGGAGAGGAGAAGGTTGGGGGTTTGTTGGTGACATTATTAGAAGGATGGAGAGGAGAAGGTTGGGGTTTGTTGGTGACATTATTAGAAGGACGGAGAGGAGAAGGTTGGGTTTGTTGGTGACATTATTAGAAGGATGGAGAGGAGAAGGTTGGGGGGTTTGTTGGTGACATTATTAGAAGGATGGAGAGGAGAAGGTTGGGGGTTTGTTGGTGACATTATTAGAAGGATGGAGAGGAGAAGGTTGGGGGTTTGTTGGTGACATTATTTGGACGGAGAGGAGAAGGTTGGGGGTTGTTGGTGACATTATTAGAAGGATGGAGAGGAGAAGGTTGGGTTTGTTGGTGACATTATTAGAAGGACGGAGAGGAGAAGGTTGGGGTTTGTTGGTGACATTATTGGAACGATGGAGAGGAGAAGGTTGGGTTTGTTGGTGACATTATTAGAAGGATGGAGAGGAGAAGGTTGGGGTTTGTTGGTGACATTATTAGAAGGACGGAGAGGAGAAGGTTGGGGTTTGTTGGTGACATTATTAGAAGGACGGAGAGGAGAAGGTTGGGGGTTTGTTGGTGACATTATTAGAAGGATGGAGAGGAGAAGGTTGGGGGTTGTTGGTGACATTATTAGAAGGATGGAGAGGAGAAGGTTGGGGGTTTGTTGGTGACATTATTAGAAGGACGGAGAGGAGAAGGTTGGGGGTTTGTTGGTGACATTATTAGAAGGACGGAGAGGAGAAGGTTGGGGTTTGTTGGTGACATTATTAGAAGGACGGAGAGGAGAAGGTTGGGGTTTGTTGGTGACATTATTGGAAGGATGGAGTGGAGAAGGTTGGGGTTTGTTGGTGACATTATTAGAAGGATGGAGAGGAGAAGGTTGGGGTTTGTTGGTGACATTATTAGAAGGACGGAGAGGAGAAGGTTGGGTTTGTTGGTGACATTATTAGAAGGACGGAGAGGAGAAGGTTGGGGTTTGTTGGTGACATTATTAGAAGGATGGAGAGGAGAAGGTTGGGGTTTGTTGGTGACATTATTAGAAGGATGGAGATGAGAAGGTTGGGGGTTTGTTGGTGACATTATTAGAAGGATGGAGAGGAGAAGGTTGGGGTTTGTTGGTGACATTATTAGAAGGATGGAGAGGAGAAGGTTGGGGGTTTGTTGGTGACATTATTAGAAGGATGGAGAGGAGAAGGTTGGGGTTTGTTGGTGACATTATTAGAAGGACGGAGAGGAGAAGGTTGGGGTGTGTTGGTGACATTATTAGAAGGATGGAGAGGAGAAGGTTGGGGTTTGTTGGTGACATTATTAGAAGGATGGAGAGGAGAAGGTTGGGGTTTGTTGGTGACATTATTAGAAGGACGGAGAGGAGAAGGTTGGGGTTTGTTGGTGACATTATTAGAAAGACGGAGAGGAGAAGGTTGGGGTTTGTTGGTGACATTATTAGAAGGACGGAGAGGAGAAGGTTGGGGGTTTGTTGGTGACATTATTAGAAGGACGGAGAGGAGAAGGTTGGGGGTTGTTGGTGACATTATTATAAGGATGGAGAGGAGAAAGTTGGGGGTTTGTTGGTGACATTATTAGAAGGACGGAGAGGAGAAGGTTGGGGGTTTTGTTGGTGACATTATTAGAAGGACGGAGAGGAGAAGGTTGGGGGTTTGTTGGTGACATTATTAGAAGGACGGAGAGGAGAAGGTTGGGGGTTTGTTGGTGACATTATTAGAAGGACGGAGAGGAGAAGGTTGGGGGTTTGTTGGTGCCATTATTAGAAGGATGGAGAGGAGAAGGTTGGGGGTTTGTTGGTGACATTATTAGAAGGATGGAGAGGAGAAGGTTGGGGTTTGTTGGTGACATTATTAGAAGGACGGAGAGGAGAAGGTTGGGTTTGTTGGTGACATTATTAGAAGGATGGAGAGGAGAAGGTTGGGGTTTGTTGGTGACATTATTAGAAGGACGGAGAGGAGAAGGTTGGGGGTTTGTTGGTGAGATTATTAGAAGGACGGAGAGGAGAAGGTTGGGGTTTGTTGGTGACATTATTAGAAGGACGGAGAGGAGAAGGTTGGGGGTTTGTTGGTGACATTATTAGAAGGATGGAGAGCAGAAGGTTGGGGGTTGTTGGTGACATTATTATAAGGATGGAGAGGAGAAGGTTGGGGGTTGTTGGTGACATTATTAGAAGGACGGAGAGGAGAAGGTTGGGGTTTGTTGGTGACATTATTAGAAAGACGGAGAGGAGAAGGTTGGGGTTTGTTGGTGACATTATTAGAAGGACGGAGAGGAGAAGGTTGGGGGTTTGTTGGTGAGATTATTAGAAGGATGGAGAGGAGAAGGTTGGGGGGTTTGTTGGTGACATTATTATAAGGATGGAGAGGAGAAGGTTGGGGGTTTTGTTGGTGACATTATTAGAAGGATGGAGAGGAGAAGGTTGGGGGGTTTGTTGGTGACATTATTATAAGGATGGAGAGGAGAAGGTTGGGGGTTTTGTTGGTGACATTATTAGAAGGACGGAGAGGAGAAGGTTGGGGGTTTGTTGGTGACATTATTAGAAGGACGGAGAGGAGAAGGTTGGGGGTTTGTTGGTGACATTATTAGAAGGACGGAGAGGAGAAGGTTGGGGGTTTGTTGGTGACATTATTAGAAGGACGGAGAGGAGAAGGTTGGGGGTTTTGTTGGTGACATTATTAGAAGGACGGAGAGGAGAAGGTTGGGGGTTTGTTGGTGACATTATTAGAAGGATGGAGAGGAGAAGATTGGGTTTGTTGGTGACATTATTAGAAGGACGGAGAGGAGAAGGTTGGGGTTTTGTTGGTGACATTATTAGAAGGACGGAGAGGAGAAGGTTGGGGGTTGTTGGTGACATTATTAGAAGGACGGAGAGGAGAAGGTTGGGGGTTTGTTGGTGACATTATTAGAAGGATGGAGAGGAGAAGGTTGGGTTTGATAAGCCTATCACGCCTCCAACAAATCTTTTACCCCTTCCATCAGCTCATTCCCCCCAGTTATAACCCTCTGTGCCACTTGCCCCACCCTATTAGATTGTCAGCTCTTCTGAGCGCTCCTAACCCGCTTGCATTTTATGGTATTGTAACTGTAATGTTTCTCTTTGGTATTGTACAGCGCTGCATATCCTGTTGGCGCCATATAAATCCTGTATAATATTAATAATAATCAGCACAAAATATTCCCAGAGGATTCTGGGGGTTCAGAGATGAGGCAGATTATTATGGGAACCCCAAGTTCCCAATCCAGTTGTACAATGGCACACACCCCCTAAAATCCCACCGCTGCCACCCGATGTCTAGAATGCAAGCCCATGGCGGCTGCCTGACCAAGGCGAGGACATTGATTGGTGTAGAAGGGAATGAGGGCAGAACGTGGGGCAGGTAACTCCATCTGTAATACACTTGTCACAACCTGCAATACCTCAGCCCACCACCAGAGAGACCCACACACACAAGCAGATCAAAATCCTACATACAATCCGGAGGGTTGGGGAGCAGGCCAGCAATCGGCATCCTAACCAGCGGCACCAAATGTTATGGCTGATTGGTGTGTATAGAGGGGGAGGGGTATATATATATATATGCATATATACCACTATTGGAGTTAATGGTATTCAGTGTAGTGTGTATAGCCTCATGCGCTCCACCCTGGCAGCTGGTGTGTGTTGTGCTGAAAGGACCTCGCCCCTCGTCCCCGGGTGAACGCTCCTCGCCCCTCGGTGAACGCCCCTCGCCCGGCTCACGTCTGTCACCTGGCTTCACTTATAGTAGCTGGAAGCAGAGAGAAATGTGAGATGTCGGATTACTGCGACACGGGGGACTCCGCTCCGCCAGCAGCCCAGAAATTAACCCCGAATCACACAATCACAGGGGCCACAGCCCACCGTATCCAATTTCTAATGTTTTCTGGAATAAAGTTCTCTCTTCACAGAACACAATTCCGTCAGCAGGGCCAAAAAAAAATTATTTATTCTGTCTTCCATTAGAGACAGAAAATTTGCCCCCCAACTTCCGTTATTGTCAGAGAATTGGTCCCCATCAAAGCCAGACAATTGGCCCCCATGTTCCATAAATGCCAGACAATTGGCCCCCATGTTCCATAAATGCCAGACAATTGGCCCCCATGTTCCATAAATGCCAGACAACTGGCCCTCATGTTCCATAAATGCCAGACAATTGGCCCCCATGTTCCATAAATGCCAGACAATTGGCCCCCATGTTCCATAAATACCAGACAATTGGCCCCCATGTTCCATAAATGCCAGACAACTGGCCCTCATGTTCCATAAATGCCAGACAATTGGCCCCCATGTTCCATAAATGCCAGACAACTGGCCCTCATGTTCCATAAATACCAGACAATTGGCCCCCATGTTCCATAAATGCCAGACAACTGGCCCTCATGTTCCCATTAATGTCAGAGAACTGGCCCCCATGTTCCATCATACACAGCAGTTTCCCTTACAGAGCTCCTTCATACACAGCAGTTTCCCTACAGGGCCCCCATCATACACAGCATATTCCCTACGGGGCCCTATCATACACATTAGTTTCCCTATGGGGCCCATCATACACAGTAATTTCCCTACGGGGGCCCATCATACACAGCAATTTCCCTATGGGGCCCCATCATACACATTAGTTTCCCTATGGGGCCCATCATACACAGCAATTTCCCTATGGGGCCCCATCATACACATTAGTTTCCCTATGGCCCCATCATACACATTAGATTCCCTACGGGTCCCCATCATACACAGCAGTTTCTCCTATGGGCCCATCATACACATTAGTTTCCCTATGGGGCTCATCATACACAGCAGTTTCCATATGGGGCCCCATCATACACATTAGTTTCCCTATGGGGCCCATCATACACAGCAGTTTCCCTATGGGGCCCCATCATACACATTAGTTTCCCTATGGGGCCCTTCATACACAGCAGTTTCCCTACAGGGCCCCCATCATACACAGAATATTCCCTACGGGGCCCTATCATACACATTAGTTTCCCTATGGGGCCCTTCATACACAGCAGTTTCCCTACAGGGCCCCCATCATACACAGAATATTCCCTACGGGGCCCTATCATACACATTAGTTTCCCTATGGGGCCCATCATACACAGTAATTTCCCTACGGGGGCCCATCATACACAGCAATTTCCCTATGGGGCCCCATCATACACATTAGTTTCCCTATGGGGCCCATCATACACAGCAGTTTCCCTACGGGGCCCCATCATACACATTAGGTTCCCTACGGGGCCTAGGGTGACCACATTTCCAAAATGCCATTCAGGGACACACCCCGTCTTTCACCTTCCCCAAAAAAAGATGAGGGGGGGGGGCGCGGGGAAATGTAGTCTCGGGGGTTGATGGGGAATTTGCTGGGTGAATGTGCCACTTGCCACCATATGCAGTGTCGCTCGCCAGCCATAGCCTGCCATCAGATGCAGTGCTGCTGTCACTCCCCCTCTGCATGAGCCACGTGCGTAGAAGGAAAGGAGTGACATCACTATCTGGAGAGTGAAGACCACACCAGTCCCTACTGCTTGTCGCTGGGTGCTGGAGAAGGAGGAGGTGCCGAGGTGGGTGGGGACAGCATCGCTGCACTAGGCGCAGGCCTCGGTCCTGGTCTCACTGTCTGAGAGTAAATTGTCACTGGTTGCAAGATGCCAGGCAGAACCAGTTCCGGAAATGTAGTTATTAGTTAGTAGGGGGTGGCTATGTCCTCTATTTCATTCCGGGACATTGTATTGTCCCAGAATGAGGTTGCCCGGGACCCGGGACAGACATGTCAATTGCGGGACAGTCCCGGGCAATCCGGGACACGTGGGCACCCTAACGGGGCCCCATCATACACAGCAGTTTCTCCTATGGGCCCATCATACACAGCAGTTTCTCCTATGGGCCCATCATACACATTAGTTTCCCTATGGGGCCCATCATACACATTAGTTTCCCTATGGGGCTCATCATACACAGCAGTTTCCCTATGGGGCCCCATCATACAAAGCAGTTTTCCTATGGGGCCCCATCATACACATTAGGTTTCCTACGGGGCCCCATCATACACAGTAGTTTCTCCTATGGGCCCATCATACACAGCAGTTTCCCTATGGGGCCCCATCATACACAGCAGTTTCCCTATGGGGCCCCATCATACACAGCAGTTTCCCTATGGGGCCCCATCATACACAGCAGTTTCCCTACGGGCCCCTGGTTGGAGCTCCATGATGGTCTCCTCAGCATTCTGGTAGATAAATCTGATCTGAATGATTCTTCATACCAGGAATGGAATAATGATGGAACTTTCTCTCCTCCTCACAGAGGGAACTTCCAGGGTCAGAAGCCGTTTATGGTGGGGGCCCCGTGTTCGGCCTGCCCGGAAACACATACCTGTAAGGAGTCTCTGTGTGGAGGTAAGTACTGCCGGTCATACAATGCTACAAATGAAATCCAACAATTTTGATACCATTCAGATAAATCCACTTCATGTATCAATCCCTAAAACAAGAATCCAGACCAGTGATGACCAGACCGGTGATGACCAGACCGGTGATGACCAGACTAGTGATGACCAGACCAGTGATGACCAGACCGGTGATGACCAGACCAGTGATGACCAGACCAGTGATGACCAGACTGGTGATGACCAGACCAGTGATGACCAGACCGGTGATGACCAGATTGGTGATGACCAGACTAGTGATGACCAGATTGGTGATGACCAGACTAGTGATGGCCAGACTAGTGATGGCCAGACTAGTGATGACCAGACCAGTGATGACCAGACCAGTGATGACCAGACCGGTGATGACCAGACCGGTGATGACCAGACCGGTGATGACCAGACCAGTGATGACCAGACCAGTGATGACCAGACCAGTGATGACCAGACCGGTGATGACCAGACCGGTGATGACCAGACCGGTGATGACCAGACTAGTGATGACCAGCCCAGTGATGACCAGCCCAGTGATGACCAGACCGGCGATGACCAGACTAGCGATGACCAGATTGGTGATGACCAGACTGGTGATGACCAGACTAGTGATGACCAGACTAGTGATGACCAGACCGGTGATGACCAGACTGGTGATGACCAGACTAGTGATGACCAGACTGGTGATGACCAGACTAGTGATGGCCAGACTAGTGATGACCAGCCCAGTGATGACCAGACCGGCGATGACCAGACTAGCGATGACCAGATTGGTGATGACCAGACTGGTGATGACCAGACTAGTGATGACCAGACCAGTGATGGCCAGACTAGTGATGGCCAGACTAGTGATGGCCAGACTAGTGATGACCAGCCCAGTGATGACCAGCCCAGTGATGACCAGACTAGTGATGACCAGACTAGTGATGACCAGACCAGTGATGACCAGACCAGTGATGACCAGACCAATCAAAGTTCGATTTGCTGGACATTTTTCAAGCACAATCCTATAAATAGCATTCTTGGGGCGAGACTTAAAGTGGTTGTAAGGTCAGAAGATGTATTCTACGCATGAAGATAAAAAGCTCTCTGTGTGCCCCACCCCCTAATACTTACATGAGCCCAATCACTGTCTAGTCTCAGCTGTCTGGGGTGTCCACACAGGGCACAGATGGCCATAGGGAAGTATGAGGGTCCACACAGGGCACAGATGGCCATATGGAAGTATGAGGGTCCACACAGGGCACAGATGGCCATATGGAAGTATGAGGGTCCACACAGGGCACAGATGGCCATATGGAAGTATGAGGGTCCACACAGGGCACAGATGGCCATATGGAAGTATGAGGGTCCACACAGGGCACAGATGGTCATAGGGAAGTATGAGGGTCCACACAGGGCACAGATGGCCATAGGGAAGTATGAGGGTCCACACAGGGCACAGATGGCCATAGGGAAGTATGAGGGTCCACACAGGGCACAGATGGCCATATGGAAGTATGAGGGTCCACACAGGGCACAGATGGCCATATGGAAGTATGAGGGTCCACACAGGGCACAGATGGCCATAGGGAAGTATGAGGGTTCACACAGGGCACAGATGGCCATAGGGAAGTATGAGGGTCCACACAGGGCACAGATGGCCATAGGGAAGTATGAGGGTCCACACAGGGCACAGATGGCCATAGGGAAGTATGAGGGTCCACACAGGGCACAGATGGCCATAGGGAAGTATGAGGGTTGACACAGGGCACAGATGGTCATAGGGAAGTATGAGGGTCCACACAGGGCACAGATGGCCATAGGGAAGTGTGATACATTTGCCTATATGTCTCAGTTTAATTCTCCCTGCTTGCCCTGTGTGATTCAGTCCTGGCTAACAGGTTATTGACGTGCTAATGTCCCCTCACTATTTCTAAAGGTTAATTGATCTATTGTGTTGTGTGAAGGAGATCTGTGTTTAAGTGGCTTGTGTTAATTATTCTGATTGCTTCATTGTGGTAATTATCTCTCTATATGCAGGGTCGAGCTGTCTAGTTAATGTATTCAGTACAACTAGTACTCAGCGTCACTGATGTCATTGTCTAAAGGAAATGTGTTTTCAGACTCGGCTCCGTCGTGTCTGCCTAATCATCTGTATGGAAGCCCCAGTGTGAGGGGGGCGGAGATTTGTCATTGTAACAGTTTTGGAAATGACATATAAGCTCTGTGTTATACCATTAAAGTGTGTCTTGTTCTAGCAGTAAGCCTGGACTCATGTGTGGCTTAATGGGCGATCTCAGGAATATTCCTCCTAGTGGAATATTGGGTGATGTTCTTATGGAAGAAGGGAATGTTTGACGGGGATATCATACCAATACCGTCACAAATGGTTGGCAGCAGCGGGATTTTCCCTTCTACTCTCCTTTACACCCGGATTCCAAGCAGACACTGGAAGAACTACTGGAAGTTCGTGGAAGGATTGCTAGCAACAAAACCAAGCGGGTCATCATAGCAGAATCAATGGAGCTAGACCAGGAGAACGGGATTGCAGCAACGCCAGCAGTACAAGAGATGGAGACACCAGTGATTCAGGAAGAGGAATCGCCAGCCAACAAGCTAATGAGAGAGAAGCTAGCATGGTTCGGCCCGAACCCAACGCCGGATGTGGTGCTGAAAGTGATGGACCTGTTAGCGAAGGAGGCTAAACAAATAAGAGACGCAGAACTACAGAAGGAT
Organism: Rana temporaria; assembly: GCF_905171775.1. Taxonomy (NCBI): domain Eukaryota; kingdom Metazoa; phylum Chordata; class Amphibia; order Anura; family Ranidae; genus Rana; species Rana temporaria. The sequence goes on along the minus strand of NW_024404402.1, from coordinate 414,217 downwards.
AAACAAATAAGAGACGCAGAACTACAGAAGGATAAACAAATAAGAGACGCAGAACTACAGAAGGATAAACAAATAAGAGACGCAGAACTACAGGAGGATAAAGAAATAAGAGACGCAGAGCTACAGGAGGATAAACAAATAAGAGACGCAGAACTACAGGAGGATAAACAAATAAGAGACGCAGAGCTACAGGAGGATAAACAAATAAGAGACGCAGAGCTACAGGAGGATAAACAAATAAGAGACGCAGAACTACAGGAGGCTAAACAAATAAGAGACGCAGAACTACAGAAGGATAAACAAATAAGAGACGCAGAACTACAGAAGGATAAACAAATAAGAGACGCAGAACTACAGGAGGATAAACAAATAAGGGACGCAGAACTACAGAAGGATAAACAAATAAGAGATGCAGAGCTACAGTTAAAACTGGCAGAAGTCCAACAAGCAGCCGCACATTCTCCGAACAGTGAGTACAGCACAGCAGACACAAGGAAGATTCCGTTTAGCGCTTTTAAAGCTTTTGATGAAAAGGACTGTGAAATTGATAACTACCTGGCAGACTTTGAGCGACAATGTAACCTGCACCGAATAGCTAGAAGAGAGTGGGTTGCAATATTGTCAGGCAAACTGTCAGGCAAAGCTTCTGATGCTTTCCGGACCGTGCCAGATCAGGATATCCATAGCTACGCCCAGGTTAAAGAATCGCTCCTGGCTCGTTATGCAGTAACCCCAGAGTCCCACCGACAGAAGTTCAGGGACTCACGCAAAACCACGAAAGACTCTTACGCGGAATGGGCATGCCAGTTGTCCCGGGCGGCCTCTAACTGGGTTAACAGCAGCCAGGCCACCACCGCAGAGGACATTTTGCAACTAATGCTCCTGGAGCAATTTTACAATCACATCCAGACGGATGTCAAAGATTGGGTGAGAGATCGCAGGCCCATAACTCTACCAGAGGCCGCGAAGTTGGCGGATGAATATGCGGATACTCGCAAGACAAACCAGGTCACACCACGGGTACAACCTCCACGACCAACGGCGCCCTCACACCCACCAGCCGCTAGATACCAACCTCCTAACAGACCGATGACATGTAGCCCTCGCTATCCACGCCAGGAGGACAACGAACAACGCTGCTTCCGGTGCAAACAGCTGGATCACTTCAAGCAGAATTGCCCCATGAATGACAACACCAGGTCAAATTGGTCTCAACCTGGGTACCGCCCACCAGCAGCAGCCCATTGTGTAGACTCGGCTTGGGATCTCCAGGAGCTGGGTCCGGAAGAACCATTGGACACCATTTACGAAGTCCTCATGGTACAATCTGGTATTACGGACAACAGGGAACACCATTGTCAGCTGGTCATGGGCGACAGCCATGAGCCGGAGGGGCCCTGGAGGGAGCTGGGCAGAAAGAGGCACCGCCGGCTACCCCCCAAGAAGAAGAGGTCCTGGAAGCCGTATAACAAGCTGACCTGGGAGGATAAGAAGCGACTGGAGGAGAGGGAGTCACAGCGGGCGTCCCAGATGCGGGCCGAGATGTTCACCAAGGGCCCACCGGTGGCCCCTTACACCACCACCCAGTTCCTGATGATGAAGGACCACGTGGAGAGCCTGCAGGACATGAGCAAGCAGGATCTGATCCGTGAGTACATGGAGCTGGAGGAGTGCATAAGCCGCATGGAGGAGGAGAACAACCACCTGAGGTCACAGCGGGCTAACCCCCCCAGGCTCCATGAACTGGAGATGGAGCTGGAGAAGCTCAAAGAGGAGAACTGGCGGCTGCGGAGGGAGCAGAGGGTGGATGACCCTATGGGGCCCTGATTCCCCCCCCCCGAACTCTGAGCACCGGTGCTACAGCATTTCAACAAATATAACTTTTTCTTTTTATGAATCTCCTGTGATTGTCACTTCAGAGCCATAACCTGCCCCTCCCATAGCGGGACACCTAGATGGCGGCGCACAGACCCATTCGCCGTCTTCACACTGACTTCTGGTGACTCTGCAGATCGCACAAAGACTTGGGGACTAAACGGCGTGCGATCTGACGACCCGGTGGCATACCTGAGTCGGAAGCAGTTGCCAAGGGAGGTCAGTCACGCCAAACGTAGTTAACCTCGGACTAAAAGCTCTGAACCCGTCAACCCTACTGGACCAGGGAAGGTCCAACCGGGTTTGCCAGGGCAGGGAGAAAAAGGGGGGCCATTGTGATACATTTGCCTATATGTCTCAGTGTAATTCTCCCTGCTTGCCCTGTGTGATTCCGTCCTCGGCTAACAGGTTATTGACGTGCTAATGTCCCCTCACTATTTCTAAAGGTTAATTGATCTATTGTGTTGTGTGAAGGAGATCTGTGTTTAAGTGGCTTGTGTTAATTATTCTGATTGCTTCATTGTGGTAATTATCTCTCTATATGCGGGGTCGAGCGGTCTAGTTAATGTATTCAGTACAACTAGTACTCAGCGTCACTGATGTCATTGTCTAAAGGAAATGTGTTTTCAGACTCGGCTCCGTCGTGTCTGCCTAATCATCTGTATGGAAGCCCCAGTGTGAGGGGGGCGGAGATTTGTCATTGTAACAGTTTTGGAAATGACATATAAGCTGTGTGATATAACATTAAAGTCTGTGTTGTTCAAGCAGTAAGCCTGGACTCATGTGTGGCTTAATGGGCGATCTCAGGAATATTCCTCCTAGTGGAATATTGGGGTGATGTTCTTATGGAAGAAGGGAATCTTTGACGGGGATATCATACCAATACTGTCACAGGAAGTATGAGGGTCCACACAGGGCACAGATGGCCATAGGGAAGTATGAGGGTCCACACAGGGCACAGATGGCCATAGGGAAGTATGAGGGTCCACACAGGGCACAGATGGCCATAGGGAAGTATGAGGGTCCACACAGGGCACAGATGGCCATATGGAAGTATGAGGGTCCACACAGGGCACAGATGGCCATAGGGAAGTATGAGGGTCCACACAGGGCACAGATGGCCATAGGGAAGTATGAGGGTCCACACAGGGCACAGATGGCCATAGGGAAGTATGAGGGTCCACACAGGGCACAGATGGCCATAGGGAAGTATGAGGGTCCACACAGGGCACAGATGGCCATAGGGAAGTATGAGGGTCCACACAGGGCACAGATGGCCATAGGGAAGTATGAGGGTCCACACAGGGCACAGATGGCCATAGGGAAGTATGAGGGTCCACACAGGGCACAGATGGCCATAGGGAAGTATGAGGGTCCACACAGGGCACAGATGGCCATAGGGAAGTATGAGGGTCCACACAGGGCACAGATGGCCATAGGGAAGTATGAGGGTCCACACAGGGCACAGATGGCCATAGGGAAGTATGAGGGTCCACACAGGGCACAGATGGCCATAGGGAAGTATGAGGGTCCACACAGGGCACAGATGGCCATAGGGAAGTATGATGGTCCACACAGGGCACAGATGGCCATAGGGAAGTATGATGGTCCACACAGGGCACAGACATGAATGTAACAATTGTATATTCCTTATTATTATTTTTTCATACAAAAGTGGAATTATTAATAACAAAGGAAAACTGTTCATACGATTGTTAGACATTCTTCTGACATGGGGCCGTGAGACTCAGGCCTGACCAGAGATGTATGTGCTAGACCCCCTGGACATGTTTATCACCCGCTCTCCTGTTTAGATCCACATCATGTATGATTGTATCACATCTGCTGATATGTTGCCTGTAATGGAAAAATCTTTCTATCTATAATCAGATGTAGACATAGAGCAGAAAGAAAACGGCACAGATCTGCCAGACCCAACGTCTGAGCTGCCCCCCGATGCAGAGCTGGCACCGTATACAATAGAGCTGGCACCATATACAATAATGATGGAACCGTATACAATAACGATGGCACCAGATACAATAACGATGGCACCAGATACAATAACGATGGCACCAGATACACAATCTGAATTGGTACCAGACCCACAATCAGAATCGGTACCAGACCCACAATCTGAATTGGTACCAGACCCACAATCTGAATTGGTACCAGACCCACAATCTGAATTGGTACCAGACCCACAATCAGAATCGGCACCAGACCCACAATCTGAATTGGTACCAGACCCACAATCTGAATTGGTACCAGACCCACAATCTGAATTGGTACCAGGCACACAATCTGAATTGGTACCAGACCCACAATCTGAATTGGTACCAGACCCACAATCTGAATTGGTACCAGACCCACAATCTGAATTGGTACCAGACCCACAATCTGAATTGGTACCAGACCCACAATCTGAATTGGTACCAGACACACAATCTGAATTGGTACCAGACCCACAATCTGAATTGGTACCAGACCCACAATCTGAATTGGTACCAGACCCACAATCTGAATTGGTACCAGACCCACAATCTGAATTGGTACCAGACCCACAATCTGAATCGGTACCAGACCCACAATCTGAATTGGTACCAGGCACAACTTTACAGCTGATATCAGAGAAACAACCAGAAATTTCTTCGGACCCAACAACAGTATTAGAAGCCGACATTACGACAGCAAAGACTGAGTCAGACCCAACACCACCGCCTTTGCCAACCAAATCATCACCACCTGTGCCAACTACAACATTATCACCCATCATGCCAACCACCATATCATCAACCACAACCTCTGAGCAGATACTGGACTTAACTCCGCCCAGTCCTGAGGATTCCTCCATTGGCTCCCCGCAGACACCTCGAGATTCAAGTCCACAGATAGGACTTGGCACGACTGATAATAGCCGATCCATATTGCTTGCTACAACTATGGAGCACACCAGCTTGGATCAAAGTGCCGACCATTCAAATGTCAATACTCAGCCCACCGAGACCCAGAATGACGACAAGATAACCGAGGAACCAGGAAGGCAAAGTAACACGGATCCTCCCCTCACCACTCCCAAGAGTCCTGGTGATTATACAGTTTCTGCAAAGACAGATAAGATTCTGGAAAGAATTGTCCAACCGACACCAGAGCGCCCTTCCAACCCATTGGGGTCCCCGTCACCCCTTCAGGCCACAAGTGACCAAACGTTTTACAAAGATGGGCCAAACACAGGAGAAGTACCAACAATGGCGACATCATCTTCCAAGAGACGGTTAGATGAAGGTGTCTCTGTATTAGTGGACAAGGACCACCCAAGGGACAGCCCAGTCCCCCCAAAACCTCTTCACTTGCTGATATCATCATCTAAAGATCTAAGAAAAGGCCAAAAAGACACAAAGAATCCAAATTCAGAGCCAAAAACAACCCAAAAACTAAACAAGGAGAAAGAGAAGAGCAAACAAAAGTCAAACTTGACTTTTATCCCTAAAAAGGATCGTCAGAAAGCCAAATTCTTCTCTAAAGGTGTGAAATGGGCCTTCAAATCCGGCCTTTCAGGTAAGAGGGACGTGGATGGAGATGGTGATGAAGCTCATGTGATTTCTTGTATCAAACGCACTTCAGCAGCCGCAGATTGTGATCACCTAGAAAGTCCATATCCATCATCCATATACTCCATCCATCATCCATATACTCCATCCATCATCCATATACTCCATCCATCATCCATATACTCCATCCATCATCCATATACTCCATCCATCATCTATATACTCCATCCATCATCCATATATTCCATCCTTCATCCATATACTCCATCCATCATCCATATACTCCATCCATCATCCATATACTCCATCCTTCATCCATATACTCCATCCATCATCCATATATTCCATCCTTCATCCATATACTCCATCCATCATCCATATACTCCATCCATCATCCATATACTCCATCCATCATCCATATACTCCATCCTTCATCCATATACTCCATCCATCATCCATATATTCCATCCTTCATCCATATACTCCATCCATCATCCATATACTCCATCCATCATCCATATACTCCATCCATCATCCATATACTCCATCCATCATCCATATACTCCATCCTTCATCCATATACTCCATCCATCATCCATATACTCCATCCTTCATCCATATACTCCATCCTTCATCCATATACTCCATCCATCATCCATATACTCCATCCATCATCCATATACTCCATCCTTCATCCATATACTCCATCCATCATCCATATACTCCATCCATCATCCATATACTCCATCCTTCATCCATATACTCCATCCATCATCCATATATTCCATCCATCATCCATATACTCCATCCATCATCCATATACTCCACCCATCATCCATATACTCCATCCTTCATCCATATACTCCATCCATCATCCATATACTCCATCCATCATCCATCATCCATATACTCCATCCATCATCCATATACTCCATCCATCATCCATATACTCCATCCTTCATCCATATACTCCATCCATCATCCATATACTCCATCCATCATCCATATACTCCATCCTTCATCCATATACTCCATCCATCATCCATATACTCCATCCTTCATCCATATACTCCATCCATCATCCATGTACTCCATCCATCATCCATATACTCCATCCATCATCCATATACTCCATCCATCATCCATATACTCCATCCTTCATCCATATATTCCATCCATCATCCATATACTCCATCCTTCATCCATATACTCCATCCATCATCCATGTACTCCATCCATCATCCATATACTCCATCCATCATCCATATACTCCATCCATCATCCATATACTCCATCCATCATCCATATACTCCATCCATCATCCATATACTCCATCCATCATCCATATACTCCATCCATCATCCATATACTCCATCCATCATCCATATACTCCATCCTTCATCCATATACTCCATCCATCATCCATCATCCATATACTCCATCCATCATCCATATACTCCATCCATCATCCATCATCCATATATTCCATCCATCATCCATATACTCCATCCATCATCCATATACTCCATCCATCATCCATATACTCCATCCATCATCCATATACTCCATCCATCATCCATGTACTCCATCCATCATCCATGTACTCCATCCTTCATCCATGTACTCCATCCATCATCCATATACTCCATCCATCATCCATATACTCCATCCATCATCCATATACTCCATCCATCATCCATATACTCCATCCATCATCCATATACTCCATCCTTCATCCATATACTCCATCCATCATCCATATATTCCATCCATCATCCATATACTCCATCCATCATCCATATACTCCATCCATCATCCATATACTCCATCCTTCATCCATATACTCCATCCATCATCCATATACTCCATCCTTCATCCATATACTCCATCCATCATCCATATACTCCATCCATCATCCATATATTCCATCCATCATCCATATACTCCATCCTTCATCCATATATTCCATCCTTCATCCATGTACTCCATCCTTCATCCATGTACTCCATCCATCATCCATATATTCCATCCATCATCCATATACTCCATCCATCATCCATATACTCCATCCATCATCCATATACTCCATCCTTCATCCATATACTCCATCCATCATCCATATACTCCATCCTTCATCCATATACTCCATCCATCATCCATATACTCCATCCATCATCCATATACTCCATCCTTCATCCATATACTCCATCCATCATCCATATACTCCATCCTTCATCCATATACTCCATCCATCATCCATATACTCCATCCATCATCCATATATTCCATCCATCATCCATATACTCCATCCTTCATCCATATACTCCATCCATCATCCATATACTCCATCCATCATCCATCATCCATATACTCCATCCATCATCCATATACTCCATCCATCATCCATATACTCCATCCTTCATCCATATACTCCATCCATCATCCATATACTCCATCCATCATCCATATACTCCATCCATCATCCATATACTCCATCCATCATCCATATACTCCATCCATCATCCATATACTCCATCCATCATCCATCATCCATGTACTCCATCCATCATCCATATACTCCATCCATCATCCATATATTCCATCCATCATCCATGTACTCCATCCATCATCCATATACTCCATCCATCATCCATATACTCCATCCATCATCCATATACTCCATCCATCATCCATATACTCCATCCATCATCCATATACTCCATCCTTCATCCATATACTCCATCCATCATCCATATACTCCATCCATCATCCATATACTCCATCCATCATCTATATACTCCATCCATCATCCATATACTCCATCCATCATCCATATACTCCATCCATCATCCATATACTCCATCCTTCATCCATATACTCCATCCATCATCCATATACTCCATCCATCATCCATATACTCCATCCATCATCCATATACTCCATCCATCATCCATATACTCCATCCTTCATCCATATACTCCATCCTTCATCCATATACTCCATCCATCATCCATATACTCCATCCATCATCCATGTACTCCATCCTTCATCCATATACTCCATCCATCATCCATATACTCCATCCATCATCCATATACTCCATCCATCATCCATATACTCCATCCATCATCCATATACTCCATCCATCATCCATATACTCCATCCTTCATCCATATACTCCATCCTTCATCCATATACTCCATCCTTCATCCATATACTCCATCCATCATCCATATACTCCATCCATCATCCATCATCCATATATTCCATCCATCATCCATATACTCCATCCATCATCCATATACTCCATCCTTCATCCATATACTCCATCCATCATCCATATACTCCATCCTTCATCCATATACTCCATCCTTCATCCATATACTCCATCCATCATCCATATACTCCATCCATCATCCATATACTCCATCCATCATCCATATACTCCATCCTTCATCCATGTACTCCATCCATCATCCATATACTCCATCCATCATCCATATATTCCATCCATCATCCATATACTCCATCCATCATCCATATACTCCATCCATCATCCATATACTCCATCCTTCATCCATATACTCCATCCTTCATCCATATACTCCATCCATCATCCATATACTCCATCCATCATCCATATACTCCATCCTTCATCCATATACTCCATCCATCATCCATATACTCCATCCTTCATCCATATACTCCATCCTTCATCCATATACTCCATCCATCATCCATATACTCCATCCATCATCCATATACTCCATCCTTCATCCATATACTCCATCCATCATCCATATACTCCATCCATCATCCATATACTCCATCCATCATCCATATACTCCATCCTTCATCCATGTACTCCATCCATCATCCATATACTCCATCCATCATCCATATACTCCATCCATCATCCATATACTCCATCCATCATCCATATACTCCATCCATCATCCATATACTCCATCCATCATCCATATACTCCATCCATCATCCATATACTCCATCCATCATCCATATACTCCATCCTTCATCCATATACTCCATATACTCCATCCATCATCCATATACTCCATCCATCATCCATGTACTCCATCCTTCATCCATATACTCCATCCATCATCCATATACTCCATCCATCATCCATATACTCCATCCATCATCCATATACTCCATCCATCATCCATATACTCCATCCATCATCCATATACTCCATCCTTCATCCATATACTCCATCCTTCATCCATATACTCCATCCTTCATCCATATACTCCATCCATCATCCATATACTCCATCCATCATCCATCATCCATATATTCCATCCATCATCCATATACTCCATCCATCATCCATATACTCCATCCTTCATCCATATACTCCATCCATCATCCATATACTCCATCCTTCATCCATATACTCCATCCTTCATCCATATACTCCATCCATCATCCATATACTCCATCCATCATCCATATACTCCATCCATCATCCATATACTCCATCCTTCATCCATGTACTCCATCCATCATCCATATACTCCATCCATCATCCATATATTCCATCCATCATCCATATACTCCATCCATCATCCATATACTCCATCCATCATCCATATACTCCATCCTTCATCCATATACTCCATCCTTCATCCATATACTCCATCCATCATCCATATACTCCATCCATCATCCATATACTCCATCCTTCATCCATATACTCCATCCATCATCCATATACTCCATCCTTCATCATATACTCCATCCTTCATCCATATACTCCATCCATCATCCATATACTCCATCCATCATCCATATACTCCATCCTTCATCCATATACTCCATCCATCATCCATATACTCCATCCATCATCATATACTCCATCCATCATCCATATACTCCATCCTTCATCCATGTACTCCATCCATCATCCATATACTCCATCCATCATCCATATACTCCATCCATCATCCATATACTCCATCCATCATCCATATACTCCATCCATCATCCATATACTCCATCCATCATCCATCATCCATGTACTCCATCCATCATCCATATACTCCATCCATCATCCATATACTCCATCCATCATCCATATACTCCATCCATCATCCATATACTCCATCCATCATCCATATACTCCATCCTTCATCCATATACTCCATCCTTCATCCATATACTCCATCCATCATCCATATACTCCATCCATCATCTATATACTCCATCCATCATCCATATACTCCATCCTTCATCCATATATTCCATCCTTCATCCATATACTCCATCCTTCATCCATATACTCCATCCATCATCCATATATTCCATCCATCATCCATATACTCCATCCATCATCCATATACTCCATCCATCATCCATATACTCCATCCATCATCCATATACTCCATCCATCATCCATATACTCCATCCATCATCCATATATTCCATCCATCATCCATATATTCCATCCATCATCCATATACTCCATCCTTCATCCATATACTCCATCCTTCATCCATATACTCCATCCTTCATCCATATATTCCATCCATCATCCATATACTCCATCCATCATCCATATACTCCATCCATCATCCATATACTCCATCCATCATCCATATACTCCATCCATCATCCATCATCCATATACTCCATCCATCATCCATATACTCCATCCATCATCCATATATTCCATCCATCATCCATATACTCCATCCATCATCCATATACTCCATCCATCATCCATATACTCCATCCATCATCCATATACTCCATCCATCATCCATATACTCCATCCATCATCCATATACTCCATCCATCATCCATATACTCCATCCTTCATCCATATACTCCATCCATCATCCATATACTCCATCCATCATCCATATACTCCATCCTTCATCCATATACTCCATCCATCATCCATATATTCCATCCATCATCCATATACTCCATCCTTCATCCATATACTCCATCCATCATCCATATACTCCATCCATCATCCATATATTCCATCCATCATCCATATACTCCATCCTTCATCCATATACTCCATCCATCATCCATATACTCCATCCTTCATCCATATACTCCATCCATCATCCATATACTCCATCCTTCATCCATATACTCCATCCTTCATCCATATACTCCATCCATCATCCATATACTCCATCCATCATCCATATACTCCATCCATCATCCATATACTCCATCCATCATCCATATATTCCATCCATCATCCATATACTCCATCCTTCATCCATATACTCCATCCATCATCCATATACTCCATCCATCATCCATATACTCCACCCATCATCCATATACTCCATCCATCATCCATATACTCCATCCATCATCCATATACTCCATCCATCATCCATATACTCCATCCTTCATCCATATACTCCATCCATCATCCATATACTCCATCCATCATCCATATACTCCATCCTTCATCCATATATTCCATCCATCATCCATATACTCCATCCTTCATCCATATACTCCATCCATCATCCATATACTCCATCCATCATCCATATACTCCATCCATCATCCATATACTCCATCCATCATCCATATACTCCATCCATCATCCATATACTCCATCCATCATCCATATACTCCATCCTTCATCCATATATTCCATCCATCATCCATATACTCCATCCTTCATCCATATACTCCATCCATCATCCATATACTCCATCCATCATCCATATACTCCATCCTTCATCCATATATTCCATCCATCATCCATATACTCCATCCTTCATCCATATACTCCATCCATCATCCATATACTCCATCCATCATCCATATACTCCACCCATCATCCATATACTCCATCCATCATCCATATACTCCATCCATCATCCATATACTCCATCCATCATCCATATACTCCATCCTTCATCCATATACTCCATCCATCATCCATATACTCCATCCATCATCCATATACTCCATCCATCATCCATATACTCCATCCTTCATCCATATACTCCATCCATCATCCATATACTCCATCCATCATCCATATACTCCACCCATCATCCATATACTCCATCCATCATCCATATACTCCATCCATCATCCATATACTCCATCCATCATCCATATACTCCATCCTTCATCCATATACTCCATCCATCATCCATATACTCCATCCATCATCCATATACTCCATCCTTCATCCATATATTCCATCCATCATCCATATACTCCATCCTTCATCCATATACTCCATCCATCATCCATATACTCCATCCATCATCCATATACTCCATCCATCATCCATATACTCCATCCATCATCCATATACTCCATCCATCATCCATATACTCCATCCATCATCCATATACTCCATCCTTCATCCATATATTCCATCCATCATCCATATACTCCATCCTTCATCCATATACTCCATCCTTCATCCATATACTCCATCCATCATCCATATACTCCATCCATCATCCATATATTCCATCCATCATCCATATACTCCATCCTTCATCCATATACTCCATCCATCATCCATATACTCCATCCATCATCCATATACTCCACCCATCATCCATATACTCCATCCATCATCCATATACTCCATCCATCATCCATATACTCCATCCATCATCCATATACTCCATCCTTCATCCATATACTCCATCCATCATCCATATACTCCATCCATCATCCATATACTCCATCCTTCATCCATATATTCCATCCATCATCCATATACTCCATCCTTCATCCATATACTCCATCCATCATCCATATACTCCATCCATCATCCATATACTCCATCCATCATCCATATACTCCATCCTTCATCCATATACTCCATCCTTCATCCATATACTCCATCCTTCATCCATATACTCCATCCATCATCCATATACTCCATCCTTCATCCATATACTCCATCCATCATCCATATACTCCATCCATCATCCATATACTCCATCCATCATCCATATACTCCATCCATCATCCATATACTCCATCCATCATCCATATAGTCCATCCATCATCCATATACTCCATCCATCATCCATATACTCCATCCATCATCCATATACTCCATCCTTCATCCATATACTCCATCCATCATCCATCATCCATGTACTCCATCCATCATCCATATACTCCATCCATCATCCATATACTCCATCCATCATCCATATACTCCATCCATCATCCATATACTCCATCCATCATCCATATACTCCATCCTTCATCCATATACTCCATCCATCATCCATATACTCCATCCTTCATCCATATACTCCATCCTTCATCCATATACTCCATCCTTCATCCATATATTCCATCCATCATCCATATACTCCATCCATCATCCATATACTCCATCCATCATCCATATACTCCATCCATCATCCATATACTCCATCCATCATCCATATACTCCATCCTTCATCCATATACTCCATCCATCATCCATATACTCCATCCATCATCCATATACTCCATCCATCATCCATATACTCCATCCATCATCCATATACTCCATCCATCATCCATATACTCCATCCATCATCCATATACTCCATCCATCATCCATATACTCCATCCATCATCCATATACTCCATCCATCATCCATATACTCCATCCATCATCCATATACTCCATCCATCATCCATATACTCCATCCATCATCCATATACTCCATCCATCATCCATATACTCCATCCATCATCCATATACTCCATCCATCATCCATATACTCCATCCATCATCCATATACTCCATCCATCATCCATATACTCCATCCATCATCCATATACTCCATCCATCATCCATATACTCCATCCTTCATCCATATACTCCATCCATCATCCATATACTCCATCCATCATCCATATACTCCATCCTTCATCCATATACTCCATCCATCATCCATATACTCCATCCTTCATCCATATACTCCATCCATCATCCATATATTCCATCCATCATCCATATACTCCATCCTTCATCCATATACTCCATCCATCATCCATATACTCCATCCATCATCCATATACTCCATCCATCATCCATATACTCCATCCATCATCCATATACTCCATCCATCATCCATATACTCCATCCATCATCCATATACTCCATCCATCATCCATATACTCCATCCATCATCCATATACTCCATCCTTCATCCATATACTGCATAGATTGTGATCACCTAGAAAGTTGTCTTCTATGATCTCTACAAATACCATACAATTCATCCAGCCATCCGTCTACAGATCCATTCTGGTCTCCATCCATCATCTATATACTTATTGGTTGGGATCATAAAGGAGGACCTACCGTACTAGTTCATCTACCAATCTGCTTCCATCAATCAATCTACAGATCCATCATCCATATCCTCGTCCATAATGATTGTGATCACCCAGAAAGTCACCTCATTCTGTATCTCTACAAATACAATTCATTCATGTCTCCATTCATCCATGCCTCCATTCATCCATGTCTCCATTCATCCATGTCTCCATTCATCCATGCCTCCATTCATCCATGTCTCCATTCATCCATGTCTCCATTCATCCATGCCTCCATTCATCCATGTCTCCATTCATCCATGTCTCCATTCATCCATGTCTCCATTCATCCATGTCTCCATTCATCCATGTCTCCATTCATCCATGTCTCCATTCATCCATGTCTCCATTCATCCATGCCTCCATTCATCCATGTCTCCATTCATCCATGTCTCCATTCATCCATGCCTCCATTCATCCATGCCTCCATTCATCCATGTCTCCATTCATCCATGTCTCCATTCATCCGTGTCTCCATTCATCCGTGTCTCCATTCATCCATGCCTCCATTCATCCATGCCTCCATTCATCCATGTCTCCATTCATCCATGTCTCCATTCATCCATGCCTCCATTCATCCATGCCTCCATTCATCCATGCCTCCATTCATCCATGTCTCCATTCATCCATGTCTCCATTCATCCATGTCTCCATTCATCCATGTCTCCATTCATCCATGCCTCCATTCATCCATGTCTCCATTCATCCATGCCTCCATTCATCCATGCCTCCATTCATCCATGTCTCCATTCATCCATGTCTCCATTCATCCGTGTCTCCATTCATCCGTGTCTCCATTCATCCATGCCTCCATTCATCCATGCCTCCATTCATCCATGTCTCCATTCATCCATGTCTCCATTCATCCATGTCTCCATTCATCCGTGTCTCCATTCATCCATGCCTCCATTCATCCATGCCTCCATTCATCCATGTCTCCATTCATCCATGTCTCCATTCATCCATGTCTCCATTCATCCATGTCTCCATTCATCCATGCCTCCATTCATCCATGTCTCCATTCATCCATGTCTCCATTCATCCATGTCTCCATTCATCCATGTCTCCATTCATCCATGTCTCCATTCATCCGTGTCTCCATTCATCCATGCCTCCATTCATCCATGCCTCCATTCATCCATGTCTCCATTCATCCATGTCTCCATTCATCCATGTCTCCATTCATCCGTGTCTCCATTCATCCATGCCTCCATTCATCCATGCCTCCATTCATCCATGTCTCCATTCATCCATGTCTCCATTCATCCATGTCTCCATTCATCCATGTCTCCATTCATCCATGCCTCCATTCATCCATGTCTCCATCCATCCAGCCATCCATCTACAGATCCATTGTGATCTCTATCCATCATCCATCTACTCATCCATCAACCATATGATCAAATACTACCAATTCACCAATCAATCTACAGCCGTCCATATACTCCACTGATTGGGATCCACTCATACCTCTAATATTACCAGATCCTTCCATCTATTCATCTACAGATCATCCTGATGTCCAGCCATCCATACGGTTGTATTGTGATGGAACTAGAACAGGGGTGGCCAACCAGTGGCCCAGGGGCGACATGTGGCCCGCGGAGCCCTCTGTTGTGGCCTGCGACCTCCCGCTCTGGAATGGCGGGTTGGCATGCAAAGATCGCAGGTTGCCGACCCGCCATACCACAGCATCAGTGGTGTGAATGAAGCTGGTGGTAGAGGAAGAAAGGGGCCCCATAAGCCAATGCTTCCTCTACAGCGCCGGCTTTTGCCACAGGCGGAGTCAAAGTTCAGCTAACCCCCGGGATAGACACGTGTGGGTAATCCGCATCACATCAGTGTGAAAGCAGTCTTAGGCCCTTTTCACACGATTAACCCAACCAAATGGGACCCTCAATTCACCTCAACAGAGCGACAGATGTCCGTTTTACGCCTGCCTATCTCCAATCCGAAAAACATTTGTCCTCTTCCATCTGGCCGGATCGAAGGGCCTATAGAGTAGCCGTGACCTGTCATCCGTCCGCTCCGCTCATTGTGGCCCGAGATTGGTTACCAAGTTGCTTAAGTGGCCCTCGCTCTTGGGGAACCCCTGGTCTAGAACAACCTTTCTCCACCTGGGTGCCTTCTGGGTTCTTCAGGGGGCCTTGGGAAAATGCCTAAAAAATTGACCCAAATCGCCCAAGAGTGAGGAGGGCAGATGGAAACCAATGGTGTCCTTGCCCCTGGAAGGGTGATACTGGGGGCCGGCCAATGGTTGGGTCTGAACCATCCTGAGAGGGCAGATGGAAACCAGTGGTGTCCTTGCCCCTGGAAGGGTGATACTGGGGGCCGGCCAATGGTTGGGTCTGAACCATCCTGAGAGGGCAGATGGAAACCAATGGTGTCCTTGCCCCTGGAAGGGTGATACTGGGGGCCGGCCAATGGTTGGGTCTGAGCCATCCGGAGAGGGCAGATGGAAACCAATGGTGTCATTGCCCCTGGAAGGGTGATACTGGGGGCCGGCCAATGGTTGGGTCTGAGCCATCCGGAGAGGGCAGATGGAATCCAATGGTGTCCTTGCCCCTGGAAGGGTGACACTGGGGGCCGGCCAATGGTTGGGTCTGAGCCATCCGGAGAGGGCAGATGGAATCCAATGGTGTCCTTGCCCCTGGAAGGGTGACACTGGGGGCCGGCCAATGGTTGGGTCTGAGCCATCCGGAAGGCTGCTCCTGGTGAGGATGGGTGCTGCATCGGGTATGGCCTTCTGGTTGGCTCTTTTTCCATCCTTCTGGCTGGTGTTGGTGTGGTCGCTGTTCCTGTCAGCGTCTGGTGTCACCCTGTAGCTGGGTGGTGCCATGCAAATCTGCCAGAATGATGGGGGCCTGGAAGGGCTAGTACCGGTGGAGGCTGCTTAACCACTTAAGCCCCGGAACAAAATGCAGGTAAAGGACCCCGCCCCTTTTTGCGATTCTGCCCTGCGTCGTTTTAACAGACAATTGCGTGATCGTGCGACGTGGCTCCCAAACAAAATTGGCGTCCTTTTTTTCCCACAAATAGAGCTTTCTTTTGGTGGTATTTGATCACCTCTGCGGTTTTTATTTTTTGCGCTATAAACAAAAATAGAGCGACAATTTAAAAAAATGCAATATTTTTTACTTTTTGCTATAATAAAAATCCCCAAAAATATATAACAAAAACATTCCTCAGTTTAGGCCGATACGTATTCTTCTACATATTATTGGTAAAAAAAAAATCGCAATAAGCGTTTATCGGTTGGTTTGCGCAAAATTTATAGCATTTACAAAATAGGGGATAGTTTTATTGCATTTTTATAAAAAAAAAATGTTTTCTACTAATGATCAGCGATTTTTTTCGTGACTGCGACATTATGGCGGACACTTCGGACAATTTTGACACATTTTTGGGACCACTGTCATTTTCACAGCAAAAAATGCATTTAAATTGCATTGTTTATTGTGAAAATGACAGCTGCAGTTTGGAAGTTAACCACAGGGGGCGCTGTAGGAGTTAGTGTTCACCTAGTGTGTGTTTACAACTGTAGGGGGGTGTGGCTGTAGGTCTGACGTCATCGATTGTGTCTCAAAGGGGATCACTCGATTGATGCAGCCGCCACAGTGAAGCACAGGGAAGCCGTGTTTACACGCGGCTCTCCCTGTTCTTCAGCTCCGGGGAGCGATCGCGGGACCCCAGCGGCGATCGGGTCCCAGGGCTTCGGACCGGGTCGCGGGGCGCGCGCCCGCGACCCACAGCTGGGTAGATGTACAGGACGTGCCGGTACGTCCATCTGCCCAGCCGTGCCATTCTGCCGACGTATATTTACAGGTGGCGGTCCTTAAAGCGGTAGTTCACCCTCCTTTCCATCATTAGACCATTAAATTCGGCATCGTAGCGCGAGCTACGGTATGCCGGTCTTAAATTTTTAATCCCCGTACTCACTGTGCTATCGATGATTGAAGAATCCGACTCCCGCGGGGAATGGGCGTGCCTATGGAGAGGGAGGATGATTGACGGCCGGCTCTGGCACGTCACGCTCCCCGAAGACAGCCGGAGTAGGTCTCGGCTATTCACGACGCCTGCGCACAGGCTATGCGCAGGCGCCGTGAAGAGCCAAGCCTATTTCGGCTATTTCCGGAGAAGCGTGACGTGCCAGGGCCGGCCGTCAATCACCTTCTCTCACCATAGGAACGCCCATTCCCCGGATTCTTCAATCATCGATAGCGCAGTGAGTACGGCGATAAAAAATGTAAGACCGGCATACCGTAGCTCGCGCTACGATGCCGAATTTAATGGTCTAATAAAAAAAAACTTTTTTTTTTTTTTTAACAGGGTGAACCCCCGCTTTAAGTGGTTAAGTGTCTGGTGGCTCTCCCTGAGAAAACCTAGAAGGGCTCTCTATCTGGCGGGACAGAGGGCTGCACTGATCCGCTCGGGGGGTCAGATAGGAACTAGAAAGCCTATAATGCATGTGCCCCTGGCGTGGCAGTCTAGGGGTGCCGTACCGTGTGAGAGGGTCACTTTGATTTATGGCGCCCCGGTCACTGCACCAGATACACGCCTTTTGTTTAGCACCCGCCTCCTGGGCCGGGCCTTTTGTTTAGCACCCGCCTCCTGGGCCGGGCCTTTTGTTTAGCACCGCCTCCTGGGCCGGGCCTTTTGTTTAGCACCCGCCTCCTGGGCCGGGCCTTTTGTTTAGCACCCGCCTCCTGGGCCGGGCCTTTTGTTTATCACCCGCCTCCTGGGCCGGGCCTTTTGTTTAGCAGCCGCCTCCTGGGCCGGGACTTTTGTTTAGCACCTGCCTCCTGGGCCAGGCCTTTTGTTTAGCACCTGCCTCCTGGGCCGGGCCTTTTGTTTAGCACCCGCCTCCTGGGCCGGGCCTTTTGTTTAGCAGCCGCCTCCTGGGCCGGCCCTTTTGTTTAGCACCCGCCTCCTGGGCCAGGCCTTTTGTTTAGCACCCACCTCCTGGGCCGGGCCTTTTGTTTAGCACCCGCCTCCTGGGCCGGGCCTTCTGGCTGGGACCGGGGGAATTTTTTTATTCCTGGCCATTGCACAATGACCACTTTTCACTCCCCTCCTCTCCACTTTCTTTTATTTATTCATTTGCTTGTCACATCTTTGTATTTTTATGTTTTGCACTGTGTAACAGTTGTAACCAGATATAAGCAGGTGAAATATGCCAAATAAAGTCAGTCTGCTTGACCCTCCAAACGTAGCCCGTCTCGTTTCTTGAAAGGGCGTTCGATGGGATATACCGGCGGTACCTGCATATCGCAGCTTGCCAGGGAAAAGGACTTCTCCAATGGCTGAGACCCTCGCCAGCAACAGACCACGGAGGGAGCTGATAGCTGACCTGCTGGAGCTGGACGAAATGGATGGATCCATGGAAGGAACTGAGCCCCTTGCACCGGTCAGCGAGGAAGATGTAATTACTGGGATTGTACAGCGGAGATTATCCTTGTATCCAGAAACGTCCGTGGAACTAATAAACCAGCTGTTCCGGGAAGCAAGGGAGGAGATACAAACGAAGAGGGGACAAGAACTGGAACTGGTAAGAGCGAGACAGCCCATTACACCTGCAGTTCCTACCCCCCCACCTGCTGCTACAGGAAAGAAAATACCGTTCACTGCATTTAAAGCTTTTGTAGAAAGTGAGGAGGAAATAGATGGATATTTGGCGGACTTTGAGAGGCAGTGCTCACTACACCAGGTACCACCAGACCAATGGGTCACTATTTTGTCGGGGAAATTGTCGGGCAAAGCCAATGAAGCCTTTCGGGCTCTTGCTCCAGAGGATATTTTACAATACCAGCAAGTTAAAAAGGCGCTGCTAACCCGATACGCCGTAACGCCAGAAGCCTACCGCCGGCGCTTCCGGGAGTCCAAGAAGAAGGCTGTGGACTCCCACATGGAATGGGCCAACCAGTTACAAAGGGTGGCATCCCATTGGGTCCAAGGGTGCAAGGCCAACACCTGGGAGGAAGTATTGCAGCTGTTCCTAATGGAACATTTCTTCCAAGACCTGGCCGCAGACATACAAGACTGGGTACGAGATCGCCGGCCCGCTAACCTAAACGTCCTCGGATCTGCCCTGAAAGTCTTGGGAGGGGGGGTGGGGACACGGCCTTCTGGCTTAGTTCTCCCTCTCTCATGGGGTCTCCATTTGGGGAGCCCCGCCTATCCCTTCGGGGAGCCCCGCCTAGTACTTGGGTCCGTCTGTTTCGGCCTGATGGACCAAGTGCAAAGTACCCCAGTCCTCGTCTGGAGCCCCCCCCCGGGGGATCAGGGCGGGACCCTCTGATTGTAGAGTGCTGTGTACACCGTTGCACGTTTTTGTGTCACCTCTTTATGTGCGGCACATTTTCTTGGCACTGGGTGAAGTTTTTGAGTGTTTCACACGCCATGGGCTTTGGGTGTCCTATGTGTGTGTGGGTGGCACTGTCATATGTAAAACTATACGTGGGTGTGGCCTAGAGAGGGCGCCGTGTGACCGATACCAGATCGAGAATCTCTGGTCTAGAAATTCCTCTAATATGAGGTTACCAATATATCCATCCATCCATCCATCTGTAGGTCCCATCCCTCTATCCATCTGTAGGTCCCATCCCTCTATCCATCTGTAGGTCCCATCCCTCTATCCATCCATCTGTAGGTCCGGTCCCATCCCTCTATCCTTCCATCTATCTGTAGGTCCGGTCCCATCCCTCTATCCATCCATCCATCCATCTGTAGGTCCCATCCCTCTATCCATCCATCCATCTGTAGGTCCGGTCCCATCCCTCTATCCATCCATCCATCCATCTGTAGGTTCGGTCCCATCCCTCCATCCATCCATCCATCTGTAGGTCCGGTCCCATCCCTCTATCCATCCATCTGTAGGTTCGGTCCCATCCATCCATCCATCCATCTGTAGGTCCGGTCCTGTAACGGCTACCCACTGGTAGTGAGGGGTATCGGCCGTTGGAGACGTCCTTTTCCCTGGCAAGCTGCGATATGCAGGTACCGCCGGTATATCCCATCGAACGCCCTTCCAAGAAACGAGACGGGCTACGTTTGCAGAGTCAAGCAGACTGACTTTATTTGGCATATTTCACCTGCTTATATCTGCTTACAACTGTTACAAGAACAATGACAGTTTCCGCCCCCCCTTCACCCAGTAGGGGGCTTCAACACAGACCCCCTGAAACAATGACATCTCCTTGAATTAATCACTTGACCAGTCTCTAGCCGATTCGGCACCGCAAACCACTTAACATTTTCTGGCCAGGCACATTCCTTTCTCAATAGAATTCAATTAACCTTTAAAACAATTATCACTCACACATAATCCCCATCAGCATACACCTCACAGGGGGGCTGTTACCCCCACAAGAGAGAGTTCATTAGCTATGCGAAGGGAACATTAGCATTCAGCAATGAAAGAGACTTGTCCAATTAACCCTTTGAGCTCAGAATACAATGTGGTACATCCAATTGTGACAAGCCATGCAGTTCCTTGTAGTCCTTCCTGCATGAAGCTTATAACTGTCTCGGCAGCAGGCATATGTCCGTTACACTGCCCCCCTTTTGTGGAACACTCCGGCAGACCCGGATTGATCCTTTTCGGATCAACTTGGGGATGTCCGGTCTGCTGTTAGGGTAAAAGTTCCGTTTGCCTGGACAGTCCGTCGGCCTTCCTATTGGCTTACCAGGTCGGTAGCTGATGGTGACGGTGAATAATAGAATTCAGTACTGGAACAGTCACTTGCTTTGCTCTCTCAATGGCTCCCAAAACCTGTTGCTGATGCTCTTGGGACAGATACGGCACCACCTGGATGCAAATCCCATTTAATCTTTTGACAATTTCCGCCTGTTTGTGCATTTCAATGTTCAAGCCACGGGACATCTCATAATACATGACATAGTGTCGTTGCATCTCTGATTTCTCACTGGCCAACTTGTCACATTCCCATTTTAGACTGTGATATTGTGCCGGATCTACAGTACATGTCGGGGAAGATAGTCTTACCCGGGTCTCAGCAGCAAGCGGGTTGATTCCAGCAACGCGGGTGGTCACGGCACAAGCAGCAGGTGTAGGTAAATAAGCCGAAGTCAGAGGGCCAATGTCGTTGCCCAGCACCACCTCGGCAGGTAGGTTGTCCATGATACCAACTGTGGTCTTTCCTGACCCGGCTCCCCAGTCTAAGTGCACCCGGGTGGTGGGTACGCGAAATACAGCACGCCCTGCGACCCGGACGGCAACTGTGCGAGTGGACACGTTCTCTGGCTTTACCAGATGTTTTTGAATCAGAGTGATAGTAGTCCCGGAATCTCTTAGGCCTTGTGCTACTTGTCCATTCACTCGTACCTCCTGACGGTGATGCTGACGGTTATCCGGAGAGGCCGCTTGTATTGGGTCTGCCTCATACCAAATTCCCAGACATTCCTCAGGGCCCCCCTCGGTCTCCAGGCAGTGGGACGCAGAGGGACGTGATGGAGTGACCTCTGTGTTGGGTGTTGTGCGTCTCCAATTGTTATTTGTAGCTCTCAAAGGGCAATAACGAGCAATATGTCCCGTGTCGCTGCAGTGATGGCACGTCACCCTAGGCGAATCCCGGGGGTAGTTGCTAGGCCCCTGAGGACGTGGTGGGACTGGAGCCCGAAACTCTGGGCGTGGGGTGACGGTTGGAGTACGCGGTTCCACCTTATGAGCCAGCCGCATAGTACCCTGGCTTACTTTCCTTGTCTCCGCGTACTCATCTGCTAGCCGAGCCGCCTTGTTTAAGTTAGCGGGACGGCGATCTCGTACCCAGTCTTGTATGTCTGCGGCCAGGTCTTGGAAGAAATGTTCCATTAGGAACAGCTGCAATACTTCCTCCCCGGTGTTGGCCTTGCACCCTTGGACCCAAAGCGATGCCACCCTTTGTAACTGGTTGGCCCATTCCATGTGGGAGTCCACAGCCATCTTCTTGGAATCCCGGAAGCGCCGGCGGTAGGCTTCTGGCATTACGGCATATCGGGTTAGCAGCGCCTTTTTAACTTGCTGATATTGTAAAATATCCTCTGGAGCGAGAGCCCGAAAGGCTGCATTGGCTTTGCCCGACAATTTCCCCGACAAAATAGTGACCCATTGGTCTGGTGGTACCTGGTGTAGTGAGCACTGTGAAGCATGTAATTCTCCCTGCTTGTTTTAGAGATATTGTGTGTGTTAGAGGTAAAAAGGGTTCATGTGTTACAGGCTGATTGATATGTTAATGACCCTTCCTCAGCCAGCTCCCTAGTTCAAATGGTAATTGATTTATTGTGTGTGTGAAGGAGACCGGCCTTACTGTTTACAATGATTAGATAAGTGGCTCATGTTAATTATTCTGATTGCTTCATTGTGGTCAGGCTGTTACACCTAGTATTTAACTCCACTGATGTCCTTATCTAAAGAAAATGTGTTTTCAGGTCGGCTCCGAATTGTCTGGCTATATTCTGTATGAGAACTCCAGAGTGGGTGAAAAGGGGGTGGAGCTCCCATTGTTCCTTGATTAAGGATTTAGCTTGTAAAACTGTATTTATAACCAGCAGCAAGCTGCCAATAAATCAGTCTTGGTTCCAGCATCCAGTCTTGACTCATGTGTGGATGATCCTGTGATGTTCTTGTATGGAGAGGAGGGAATGCTTGACGGGGATATCATACCGATACCGTCACAAGCACTGCCTCTCAAAGTCCGCCAAATATCCATCTATTTCCTCCTCACTTTCTACAAAAGCTTTAAATGCAGTGAACGGTATTTTCTTTCCTGTAGCAGCAGGTGGGGGGGTAGGAACTGCAGGTGTAATGGGCTGTCTCGCTCTTACCAGTTCCAGTTCTTGTCCCCTCTTCGTTTGTATTTCTTCCCTTGCTTCCCGGAACAGCTGGTTGATAAGTTCCACGGACGTTTCTGGATACAAGGATAATCTCCGCTGTACAATCCCAGTAATTACATCTTCTTCGCTGACCGGTGCAAGGGGCTCAGTTCCTTCCATAGATCCATCCATTTCGTCCAGCTCCAGCAGTTCAGCTATCAGCTCCCTCCGTGGTCTGTTGCTGGCGCTCCTACCACGACTCTCCAATAGATCTTTTAGTGTGGATCTTTTCAGCCTGGTGTACTGCGACTCCATTCAGAACTTGCTCTTTGGATAAAAGGACCATCCCACCGCTGCCAACCAATGTAACGGCTACCCACTGGTAGTGAGGGGTCTCAGCCGTTGGAGACGTCCTTTTCCCTGGCAAGCTGCGATATGCAGGTACCGCCGGTATATCCCATCGAACGCCCTTCCAAGAAACGAGACGGGCTACGTTTGAAGGGTCAAGTAGACTGACTTTATTTGGCATATTTCACCTGCTTATATCTGCTTACAACTGTTACAAGAACAATGACAGTTTCCGCCCTCCCCTTTTCCCAGTAGGGGGCTTCAACACAGACCCCCTGAAACAATGACATCTCCTTGAATTAATCACTTGACCAGTCTCTAGACGCTTCGGCACCGCAAACCACTTAACATTTTCTGGCCAGGCACATTCCTTTCTCAATAGAATTCAATTAACCTTTAAAACAATTATCACTCACACATAATCCCCATCAGCATACACCTCACAGGAGGCTGTTACCTACACAAAAGAGGGTTCATTAGCTATGCGAAGGGAACATTAGCATTCAGCAATGAAAGAGACTTGTCCAATTAACCCTTTGAGCTCAGAATACAATGTGGTACATCCAATTGTGACAAGCCATGCAGTTCCTTGTAGTCCTCCCTGCATGAGATTATAACTGTCCCGGCAGCATGCATATGTCCGTTACAGGTCCCATCCCTCTATCCATCCATCTGTAGGTCCGGTCCCATCCCTCTATCCATCCATCCATCCATCCGTCCATCTGTAGGTCCGGTCCCATCCCTCTATCCATCCATCCATCCATCCATCTGTAGGTCCGGTCCCATCCCTCTATCCATCCATCTGTAGGTCCGGTCCCATCCCTCTATCCATCCCTCTATCCATCCATCTGTAGGTCCGGTCCCATCCCTCTATCCATCCATCCATCCGTCCATCTGTAGGTCCGGTCCCATCCCTCTATCCATCCATCCATCCATCCATCTGTAGGTCCGGTCCCATCCCTCTATCCATCCATCTGTAGGTCCGGTCCCATCCCTCTATCCATCCATCCATCCATCCCTTCCTCTGTGGATCCTTTCATCCATTCATCAGTCTTTAGATTTCATCCCTCTATCCATCCCCCACTCTCTCCCTGTCCATCCATCCATCCATCCATCCATCCGTGTCAGCCTGTCATTACATTAATGAAAAGTAACATTGTAACAGATGGAATCTTCTAGAAAGGTTGTGATTTCCTCGGTCGGGGTTTTCACGCCGGTTTCCATCATTTCTTCCATGTAGAACGCTCATATTTGGGTAATCACGTCTCCAGCCCAGGCCTCGGCCAGGCTCATCGATCGGCGGCCTGTCCTTACCCTTGTCTCCAGCAAGCGGCCACGTTTCCTCTCTATCAGACAAACGTTGTGTCCCCCTGGGGGGGCCAACTCCACCACGACCGCTCATCCGTCAAGGCCAAAAAGCCTTGTAAACCCTTCGGATACAAGAGAGGGGTCTACAGCTTGTACCTGCCGTCCAATACCATGGAGGAGAATCTGACTCCGCCCAGAAGAGACAACGCCGGGGAGAAGCCCCTCCAATGGTAAGAGGTGAGGCCGCCATGTTTGTCCAGCCGCGGTCCGTTCCCTACTCCATTTCCTGCTCCATGTCTGTGGACTAATGACATTGTTCTGTCCTGTATGTGAATTCCTATGGGAATGGTGCATGTTGGGGTCCTACATTCACACGGCATGTCACAGGGCATGTCACAGGGCATGTCACAGGGCATGTCACACAGCATGTCACACGTCATGTCACACGTCATGTCACACGTCATGTCACACGGCATGTCACACGGCATGTCACAGGGCATGTCACACGGCTTGTCACAGGGCATGTCACACGGCGTGTCACAGGGCGTGTCACAGGGCGTGTCACAGGGCATGTCACAGGGCGTGTCACAGGGCGTGTCACAGGACATGTCACAGGGCGTGTCACAGGGCATGTCACACGGCTTGTCACAGGGCGTGTCACAGGGCATGTCACAGGGCGTGTCACACGGCGTGTCACAGGGCGTGTCACAGGGCATGTCACACGGCGTGTCACAGGGCGTGTCACAGGGCGTGTCACAGGGCGTGTCACACGGCATGTCACACGGCATGTCACACGGCATGTCACAGGGCATGTCACAGGGCATGTCACACGGCATGTCACACGGCATGTCACAGGGCATGTCACACGGCTTGTCACAGGGCATGTCACACGGCGTGTCACAGGGCGTGTCACAGGGCGTGTCACAGGGCATGTCACACGGCATGTCACACGGCATGTCACACGGCATGTCACACGGCATTTCACACGGCATGTCACAGGGCATGTCACACGGCTTGTCACAGGGCATGTCACACGGCGTGTCACAGGGCGTGTCACAGGGCGTGTCACAGGGCATGTCACAGGGCATGTCACAGGGCGTGTCACAGGGCGTGTCACAGGGCGTGTCACAGGGCATGTCACAGGGCGTGTTACAGGGCATGTCACACGGCGTGTCACAGGGCGTGTCACAGGGCATGTCACAGGGCGTGTCACACGGCATGTCACACGGCATGTCACACGGCATGTCACAGGGCGTGTCACAGGGCGTGTCACAGGGCGTGTCACACGGTGTGTCACAGGGCATGTCACACGGCATGACACACATGTCACAGGGCGTGTCACAGGGCGTGTCACAGGGCATGTCACAGGGCATGTCACACGGCATGTCACACGGCATGTCACAGGGCATGTCACAGGGCATGTCACAGGGCATGTCACAGGGCATGTCACACGGCGTGTCACAGGGCATGTCACACGGCATGACACACATGTCACAGGGCATGTCACAGGGCATGTCACAGGGCATGTCACACGGCATGTCACAGGGCATGTCACAGGGCATGTCACAGGGCATGTCACAGGGCATGTCACACGGCGTGTCACAGGGCATGTCACACGGCGTGTCACAGGGCATGTCACACGGCATGACACACATGTCACAGGGCATGTCACAGGGCATGTCACACGGCGTGTCACAGGGCATGTCACACAGCATGACACACATGTCACAGGGCATGTCACAGGGCGTGTCACAGGGCATGTCACAGGGCATGTCACAGGGCATGTCACAGGGTATGTCACAGGGCATGTCACACGGCGTGTCACAGGGCGTGTCACACGGCGTGTCACAGGGCGTGTCACAGGGCGTGTCACACGGCATGTCACAGGGCATGTCACACAGCATGACACACATGTCACAGGGCATGTCACAGGGCATGTCACAGGGCATGTCACACAGCATGTCACAGGGCATGTCACAGGGCGTGTCACACGGCATGTCACAGGGCATGTCACAGGGCATGTCACACGGCATGTCACAGGGCATGTCACAGGGCATGTCACAGGGCATGTCACACAGCATGTCACACGGCATGTTACAGGGCATGTCACGCGGCATGTCACACGGCATGTCACAGGGCATGTCACACGGCATGTCACAGGGCATGTCACAGGGCATGTCACACGGCATGTCACAGGGCATGTCACACGGCATGTCACGCGGCATGTCACACGGCATGTCACACGGCACATCCTACCTGTATCTGTATTCATACTACCTGCCTAGAACTAAGACCTTGTAACGTCTGTGTATAAAACGTCTTCCTGCCATGACTAACAACACTAACAGCTCCATGTACTTTGCATGCCTAGCTGATGAAGCAAAGAAAAAACATTCCACTACTACCACAGCAAGACCGACCCTCCCAATACGTACCGTCATCTTCACCGTCCAACCGGCCGGCCAACCCCAAGATCTCTTCTCCAACATTGCTTCATTTTTCTGGCCAAAATGGTTGAAGTAAGTCTTGTCTTTTATTCCCTTCTAATGGCTGAACCCCAAAAGCTGCATCTCTTCATATCAGATGGATAACTGAGCATCCAACCCAAGTCTGGATTCTGATACAGAGGGGGGGGGTATATATACACAGAGGGGGAGGGGAAAATACCGATCGGCTCCCCTGCAGATTGTTACATAGAAATGAAGGGTCTATCATTTCTCTCATAGGTGTATTTTATATGATAGAGACAGAATATCAACCAAAACCCCAGAGAGATCACATGATACAAATGTTATAAAGGGAGGAAAATAAGTATTTGATCCCCTTAGTAGTCGGGGGAGGTCCCTTAGTAGTTGGGGGAGGTTCCTTGGTAGTTGGGGAGGTTCCTTGGTAGTTGGGGGAGGTTCCTTAGTAGTTGGGGGAGGTTCCTTAGTAGTTGGGGGAGGTTCCTTAGTATTCGAGGGAGGTTCCTTAGTAGTTGGGGGTGGTTCCTTAGTAGTTGGGGGAGGTTCCTTGTTGGGAAGCACAGAGGTCGGACGTTTCTTGTAGTTGGGGGAGGTTCCTTAGTAGTTGGGGGAGGTTCCTTAGTAGTCGGGGGAGGTTCCTTAGTAGTCGGGGGAGGTCCCTTAGTAGTTGGGGGAGGTCCCTTAGTAGTTGGGGGAGGTTCCTTAGTAGTCGGGGGAGGTCCCTTAGTAGTTGGGGGAGGTTCCTTGTTGGGAAGCACAGAGGTCAGAGGTTTCTTGTAGTTGGTGATCAGGTCTCCACACATGTCAGGAGGGATTTTCTCTTCTTTACAGATCTTCTCTAAATCCTCGAAGTCTCAGCTCCTCCATACATTTTCTATGGGATTAAGGTCTGGAGACCGGCTAGGCCACTCCATCACCTTCATGTGCTTCTTATAGAGCACCTCCTTTGTTGCCTTGGCGATATGTTTTGGGTCATTGTTATGCTGGAAGACCCGTCCATGACCCATCTTCAGGGTTCTGTCTGAGGGAAGGAGGTTCTCCTCCAAGATCTTACAATACGTGACCCCGCCCATTGGCCCCCTAAATCCTCATGTTTCCCCTCCCCCGTGTGACTGTAGGGATAAAATACACCTATGATAAAAATTATAGACCCTTCATTTCTATGTAAGAGGGAGAACTTACACCATCTGCAGGGGAGACGATCGGTATTCCCCCTCCCCCTCTGTATATGGTGGGAATGAAGTAGAGGGGTGCTGATAGATTGGGGACCCTAATGGAACCCCCTGATAAACACCTTCTAGTCCTGAAATGCGGTCCTATCACCCATTATATGTGTCTCTACAGCATGTGTAGATTAGGTCAGGGTCACCGGGTGGCAGATGAAGTGTACCTGTCAATGTCCCAGTCACCAGATCCCCGATGGTTCATTCAGGCCCCTCAGATAACCTGCCTCTGGGTTTTCCTTGAGCCAATCCCCACCGCACAGCACATAGCTTGGGATCTCTTCAATAGAGCCGGGGACCCAGCAAGTCACTGGGGCCCCTTTCAGCAACATGAAGCTCCACGTAGCATGCGACCCCTGGTAGGCCATATCGCCGGGGTCTGTTGGATGCGCACACTCTGAAGGTGGGTGCCGCACCTGGAACCTGGAACCAGTGAAGAACCAACAAAAATGGCGTCTTCCACAGATATACTCTCCCCCAGCATGCCCCGCGAGGGAAAACTCCTCTAATTGGCTGCTGGGGAAAAGTGGCTCTGCCAGAACCCCTCTAGCGCCAACTGTCGCTCAGGGGTGGGATCGGCACCCCTGGAACGCAGACTGACCTACAGGACAGTTCAGGAATGACAGCAGCCCAGATTTAACAAATTATGAATGGGAGCAAAATAACTCTCCCATCCCCCACTAACTTTAGCGTAGTGCCCATACTGAAAGTAAGGGGGCGCTACACTCTATATACCGCTTCCTCTATATACCGCTTCCTCTATATACCTCTATATACCGCTTCCTCTATATACCTCTATATTCCGCTTCCTCTATATACCTCTATATTCCCCTTCCTCTATATACCTCTATATACCGCTTCCTTCCAGTCCAAATATAGATATCAGATATTCCAACCCCTATAAACAAGACGATACTCGTGTGATTGCTGAACATGGACTGTGTATTAGAACCAGAATACAAGTCTTATATACAGTAGAAGAGGAGGTTCCCCCCTCCTGCTCATATTACTCTAACAATACACCTGTAACCAGAAACATAAATTTACATGAGCTAATTAACTAATCCTTTAAAGCAGACGATGTGACTCCCTATCTACAATACACGTTATCATACATATCAACACAGAACTCCTTCATACAATTCCCAGGGTCCCCAGGCATACAGCTCACAAAGAGCACCATTCCCCCCAAATGCCAGGGCCCATGATCGGTAGGCAAGAGGCGAGCATTCAGTCCCCTCCAAAAGCCTCCGTCCCGGGGGAGTCTGTCACACCAACTATTAATAATACTAAACCTGGGACTTCTGTCCCTTCCATCCCTCCTTCTGCTGCACTCAGTACACTCCCAGGGAAAGCACCTCGGTGGAAATCATTGTCTCAGACATGGATGATAATTACTTTTTCTTTTCTCAGGTTTTGAAGAGAGAGATCCCCTCACACACCGTGTTCAAACAATCTTCATCCCAATCAATGAGCAATCATCAAATCCCTGTTCTCACCACACAATGCCATTCCAGATCTGGGACCCGGAGGACAGATTGTCTCAGACAGTCCTAAAAGATGACCCACAACCCAAAGACTTTGATACAGAAATGAAGTGTGTAGTCAGAATTACATTCTAGAATAGTAAATATGGGGAGGAAGTCTTCATCATTAGAAGGCCAGGAGCACATGAAGACTACGTGACGTTCCCACCACACAATGTCTGGATAGAGCCTTCCCCCCCACCACACAATGTCTGGATAGAGCCTTCCCCCCCACCACACAATGTCTGGGTAGAGCCTTCCCCCCACCACACAATGTCTGGATAGAGCCTTCCCCCCCACCACACAATGTCTGGATAGAGCCTTCCCCCCCACCACACAATGTCTGGATAGAGCCTTCCCCCCACCACACAATGTCTGGGTAGAGCCTTCACCCCACCACACAATGTCTGGATAGAGCCTTCCCCCCACCACACAATGTCTGGATAGAGCCTTCCCCCCCCACCACACAATGTCTGGATAGAGCCTTCCCCCCCACCACACAATGTCTGGGTAGAGCCTTCCCCCCCCACCACACAATGTCTGGATAGAGCCTTCCCCCCACCACACAATGTCTGGGTAGAGCCTTCACCCCACCACACAATGTCTGGATAGAGCCTTCCCCCCCACCACACAATGTCTGGATAGAGCCTTCCCCCCCACCACACAATGTCTGGATAGAGCCTTCCCCCCCACCACACAATGTCTGGATAGAGCCTTCCCCCCCACCACACAATGTCTGGATAGAGCCTTCCCCCCCACCACACAATGTCTGGATGGAGCCTTCCCCCCCACCACACAATGTCTGGATAGAGCCTTCCCCCCACCGCACAATGTCTGGATAGAACCTTCCCCCCCACCACACAATGTCTGGATAGAGCCTTCCCCCCCACCACACAATGTCTGGATGGAGCCTTCCCCCCCACCACACAATGTCTGGATAGAGCCTTCCCCCCCACCACACAATGTCTGGATAGAGCCTTCCCCCACCACACAATGTCTGGATAGAGCCTTCCCCCCCACCACACAATGTCTGGATAGAGCCTTCCCCCCACCACACAATGTCTGGGTAGAGCCTTCACCCCCACCACACAATGTCTGGATAGAGCCTTCCCCCCACCACACAATGTCTGGGTAGAGCCTTCCCCCCCCACCACACAATGTCTGGATAGAGCCTTCCCCCCCACCACACAATGTCTGGATAGAGCCTTCCCCCCCACCACACAATGTCTGGATAGAGCCTTCCCCCCACCACACAATGTCTGGGTAGAGCCTTCCCCCCCCCACCACACAATGTCTGGATAGAGCCTTCCCCCCCACCACACAATGTCTGGATAGAGCCTTCCCCCCCACCACACAATGTCTGGATAGAGCCTTCCCCCCACCACACAATGTCTGGATAGAGCCTTCCCCCCACCACACAATGTCTGGATAGAGCTGTAACGGTCACCACCGTTTACGACCTTCCATCCACGACAACAGCTCATCTGACACACAGACAGAACAGCAGGCATCCCATTTTCCCAGAATCAAGACGAGACACGCAGCTCTGTACTTGTTCCAAATGTAATGATACTTTAATGATTTCTTCTCAGCTTTTTATATAGTACAACAGGTCACAGAATTTACAGGAACAATCAAACTGTCCCCCCCCCCCCCTCATCACACACTAAGGCTAATTACTAAACATTCTTTAATTAATAACAACAAAACCTTCACCCACTCCGTCTCCTAGGCAGACGTTTCGTCTCCGCATACAGAGACAGTGTTATCACACATAACAGTTTTTAGCATGCATAATTATAGGTCTGGGAGCAGACCTGGGATTAACACCTGTCCGTTACAACACCTTTACACAAGGACAATGGACTGCCTCCCAGGCCCTGATTCAATTAGCATGTCACTAGAAATCATAGAATATTCTTTGCAGGCATTTTAAGGAATATACTGTAAAACACTATCCATGCCAGAACAATCCAACATCTTGCAGTGTCTCAAAATCCTGCAATACGAACTGTCAGTGATGTCCCATCTCATGTAATACATGAGTTATGATTCACTTGCCACTCCATGCCCAAAGGGCACAGAGTGGACTCAGACCCAAGACTTATCAGGGACGCTGACACAGGAGTATCCCCCATCCTCACAAAGTCTCTGGATGTCCCGGGTCATTCCTTTACATCTCTCCCCTTTCGGTGGGAGACTGACACAGGAGGAGACCCCGAACGGGTTGACTCCGAAGTTAGTCAGTAGATCCAGTCCTCCAATGCTGGTATCCATACCGTACCCCAAATAAATTGCTCCAAACAGAGCATTACTCACCCAGCCAACCTCTGTCTCTCTAAGAGAATCTGCCTGCCGCTGGAGAGAGGCCTGGACTGGCCCTTCTCCCTGGAGTCCTTTCAGCCGCTGGAGAGAAGACAGGATGACTGGGCTCAGTCCATCATGTGGTTGGGGATCTGGGCCAACTGGCCACCATTCCTGGGGTATTCCAGTGGAGACTGAAGTCCCATCCACTGGTAGTAGAAAATCCCCTGATGCTTGCAAAGCAAAGCCGACATCCCCCTGTCTCTGTGACGCACCATTTTCTGGGGTTGTGTCAGTGGAGACCACAGTCCCATCCACTGCCCCAGGAACCCCCTCTTCTGCTAGGTGAGAGCAGAGGCTTGTGGCACTCTGCTCCGTTGCCAGCCCTTCTGCTGGGTCGCTTTGAGTGGAGACCACAGTCTCATCCACTCCCACAGGAACTCCCTCTCCTGCTAGGTGAGAACAGAGGCTGGTGGCGCTCTGCTCTGTTGCCAGCTCTTCTGCTGGGTCGCTTTGGGGGGAGACCACAGTCCCATCCCCCGATGTCAGCTCAAGCTGCAGCCATGTGCCGCAGCCAGTATCATCCTGCCCTGCTGCCAGGGATTCAGCTGGGGGTAAATGCTTTACCACCACAGCTTGTTGCTGGGGAGAGGGGCCAATTGCCCCGGCTCCCTGGAACTCCACTTCCATGGTGACTGGCATCTGTACCTCTCCCCTCTCTTCAGTTGGTGCTGCTGTGACTTCTGCTGCTGCAGCACCTCTTTGCTCTAGCCAAGTGGCATCCACAGCCGCTATAACCCGGTCTATGATCTCCGGTGGAGGATTAGGTCCATACTGTGCCAGTCCACGTCTAACAGCCCGGTCCCAAAACTCTTCATCAGGTGTCCTGTCTGTTATGCTGGGCCTCTCAGCTCTATCCATTTCGACAAGTTGTGCGATAATGTCCCTTCTCTTACGGTTGCTGGCCGATCTGCCCCGGCTCTCCACTAAATCCTTGAGGGAAGAGAGCTTCAGCCGTTCATACAGCGTCTCCATCGTCCTGTGTCCTTGTCGCCGTCCTTTAAGCGATGGAATTATCCCACTGCTGTGCCACCACTGTAACGGTCACCACCGTTTACGACCTTCCATCCACGACAACAGCTCATCTGACACACAGACAGAACAGCAGGCATCCCATTTTCCCAGAATCAAGACGAGACACGCAGCTCTGTACTTGTTCCAAATGTAATGACACTTTAATGATTTCTTCTCAGCTTTTTATATAGTACAACAGGTCACAGAATTTACAGGAACAATCAAACTGTCCCCCCCCCCCCTCATCACACACTAAGGCTAATTACTAAACATTCTTTAATTAATAACAACAAAACCTTCACCCACTCCGTCTCCTAGGCAGACGTTTCGTCTCCGCATACAGAGACAGTGTTATCACACATAACAGTTTTTAGCATGCATAATTATAGGTCTGGGAGCAGACCTGGGATTAACACCTGTCCGTTACAACACCTTTACACAAGGACAATGGACTGCCTCCCAGGCCCTGATTCAATTAGCATGTCACTAGAAATCATAGAATATTCTTTGCAGGCATTTTAAGGAATATACTGTAAAACACTATCCATGCCAGAACAATCCAACATCTTGCAGTGTCTCAAAATCCTGCAATACGAACTGTCAGTGATGTCCCATCTCATGTAATACATGAGTTATGATTCACTTGCCACTCCATGCCCAAAGGGCACAGAGTGGACTCAGACCCAAGACTTATCAGGGACGCTGACACAGGAGTATCCCCCATCCTCACAAAGTCTATGGATGTCCCGGGTCATTCCTTTACAAGAGCCTTCCCCCCCACCACACAATGTCTGGATGGAGTCCTCCCACCCACCACACAATGTCTGGGTAGAGCCTTCACCCCACCACACAATGTCTGGATAGAGCCTTCCCCCCCCCACCACACAATGTCTGGATAGAGCCTCCCCCCAGCACACAATGTCTGGATAGAGCCTTCCCCCCCACCACACAATGTCTGGATAGAGCCTTTCTCCCACCACACAATGTCTGGATGGAGCCTTCCCCCCACCACACAATATCTGGATAGAGCCTTCCCCCCCACCACACAATGTCTGGATGGAGTCTTCCCCCCCACCACACAATGTCTGGATGGAGCCCTCCCACCCACCACACAATGTCTGGATAGAGCCTTCCCCCCACCACACAATGTCTGGATGGAGTCCTCCCCCCCACCACACAATGTCTGGATGGAGCCCTCCCACCCACCACACAATGTCTGGATGGAGCCTTCCCCCCACCACACAATATCTGGATGGAGCCTTCCCCCCACCACACAATGTCTGGATGGAGTCTTCCCCCCCACCACACAATGTCTGGATAGAGCCTTCCCCCCACCGCACAATGTCTGGATAGAGCCTTCCCCCCACCACACAATGTCTGGATAGAGCCTTCCCCCCCACCACACAATGTCTGGATAGAGCCTTCCCCCCACCACACAATGTCTGGATGGAGTCTTCCCCCCCACCACACAATGTCTGGATAGAGCCTTCCCCCCACCGCACAATGTCTGGATAGAGCCTTCCCCCCCACCACACAATGTCTGGATAGAGCCTTCCCCCCCACCACACAATGTCTGGATAGAGCCTTCCCCCCCACCACACAATGTCTGGATAGAGCCTTCCCCCCCACCACACAATGTCCGGATGGAGCCTTCCCACCCACCACACAATGTCCGGATGGAGCCTTCCCAGTCACCACACAATGTCCGGATGGAGCCTCCCCCCCACCACACAATGTCTGGATGGAGCCTTCCCCCCACCACACAATGTCCGGATGGAGCCTTCCCACCCACCACACAATGTCCGGATGGAGCCAGGGGTCCTCTCACCTGTGTCCTCTCACCTGTGTGCTCTCGCCATGTGTCCTCTCACATGTGTCCTCTCACCTGTGTCTTCTCACCATGTGTCCTCTCACCTGTGTCTTCTCACCTGTGTCCTCTCACCTGTGTCTTCTCACCATGTGTCTTCTCACCTGTGTCCTCTCACCTTGTATCCTCTCACCATGTGTCCTCTCACCGTGTGTTCTCTCACCTGTGTCTTCTCACCTGTATCTTCTCACCTTGTATCCTCTCACCATGTGTCCTCTCACCTGTGTCCTCTCACCTGTGTCCTCTCACCATGTGTTTTCTCAGCTGTGTCTTCTCACCTGTGTGTTCTCACCTTGTATCCTCTCACCATGTGTCCTCTCACCTGTGTCCTCTCACCTGTGTCCTCTCACCATGTGTTTTCTCACCTGTGTCTTCTCACCTGTGTCCTCTCACCTGTGTCCTCTCACCGTGTGTTCTCTCACCTGTGTCCTCTCACCTGTATCCTCTTACCTGTGTCTTCTCACCTGTGTCTTCTCACCTGTATCCTCTCACCTGTGTCTTCTCACCTGTGTCTTCTCACCTTGTATCCTCTCACCATGTGTCCTCTCACCTTGTGTCCTCTCACCTGTGTCTTCTCACCTGTGTCCTCTCACCTGTGTCTTCTCACCTGTGTCCTCTCACCTGTGTCCTCTCACCATGTGTTCTCTCACCTGTGTCCTCTCACCTGTATCCTCTCACCTGTGTCTTCTCACCTGTGTCTTCTCACCTGTGTCCTCTCACCTGTGTCCTCTCACCTTGTATCCTCTCACATGTATCCTCTCACCTGTGTCCTCTCACCTGTGTCTTCTCACCTTGTGTCTTCTCACCTTGTATCCTCTCACCTGTGTCCTCTCACCTGTGTCCTCTCACCTATGTCTTCTCACCTGTGTCCTCTCACCTGTGTCTTCTTACCTGTATCCTCTCACCTGTGTCCTCTCACCTGTGTCCTCTCACCTTGTATCCTCTCACCTGTGTCCTCTCACCTGTGTCCACTCGCCTTTTATTGGTGATATTTAGATTAACAGTATTTTAACTTTCAATCCTTAGTTTTGATTGTGATTAAACCCTAAAGAGGCCGTTATCGATACAGCAAGTGGCAGCCCTGGCACAGGTGATGGCAGGTGTGGTGCAGGTGAGGGCCCCAGGCCAACAGGACATTTGCTCTTCCCTGTTATCACTTGGACCCCCCAGCTTGCCTCTAGATCCGGACAGCAGTGACACCTCGCCACAGACAAAAGCTGTCTTCTGATTGGTCGGAACTCGGGAAGAATTAGGGAATTACGTCTTGTATGTTCTATAAATGTCTGTTATTATTTTGTAGCCGTATTTCAGGATTATTATTATTATTATTATTATTATTATTATTATTGGCAGCGGATTCAG
This sequence comes from Rana temporaria, assembly GCF_905171775.1. Classification (NCBI taxonomy): domain Eukaryota; kingdom Metazoa; phylum Chordata; class Amphibia; order Anura; family Ranidae; genus Rana; species Rana temporaria. Next base: position 376,144 of record NW_024404402.1, on the reverse strand, counting down.
CTGGGTTATGAGTCTGCAGTAATAAAGCGAATCTCACCAATCTGTGTCGCCTCCTTTCTATCCTCCAATAAAATCCTCCGCCATTCCTGTGGGTGTGAAATGAGACATCGGGGGGAGGGGGGGGGACTCCGAATAAAAAATGATTTGTATCATATGGAGAAATCTAACGACTGACTCCAGGTATTAGGGCTCATTCATCCCCAGTATTAGGGCCCATTCACCCCCGGGTATTAGGGCCCATTCACCCCCGGGTATTAGGGCCCATTCACCCCCGGGTATTAGGGCCCATTCACTCCCAGTATTAGGGCCCATTCACCCCCGGGTATTAGGGCCCATTCACACCCAGTATTAGGGCCCATTCACCCCCGGGTATTAGGGCCCATTCACCCCCGGGTATTAGGGCCCATTCACCCCCGGGTATTAGGGCCCATTCACAGCCTTGCATTACACTTCCAGACAGACCACACCTCCTGTAACAAGCCCTCTTATCCACCCTGCTTCACAGTTGTTGACTTTAACGGCATGGCTGTTAATACCCAGGCCCTGAAGGAAGGGGCATTACTGATTCTGTCATACCCCCTTTCATCAAAGCCCAAATTCCTATAAAATCTACCATTGCACTTGGAAGGCCTATATGGCTGCTGGGAAAGCACTCGGGAATATTCCTCACATCCTGAACTTCCTCCAGTCTGGTCCAGGCCAGCATTTGGCTCTTAAAGGGACAGATTTCTGTCCTATTTATTCTGTTTGAAAGACCTTCGGCTTGGAAAATGTAAGACCTTCATACAGGGATGTAAATCTGGTACTTTTGGTCCTTCAAATTTGCCTTTTTGGTGGCTATTACCTCCGTTGGGGGTGTCTTTGAGTTGGCGGCTGTTCTTGTAAAAAAGCCCCTTTTCGGGGGCGTGGCCAGCATGGCAGACTGAACGGACGTGTTTGCTGAGCTCTGCTGGGGAAAATCCGAAAATCTATCCGTATATTGGGGGAAACGCCAAATATCCAAGCTCATAGGCTTCATATGCCTTCCAAGTCTTCTGGGGGCCCGAAAAGGGGCAAGAGACTGAAGTTCCCGGTGGTGATTGAGGCACTAGAAAGCCCGATTCCAGAGATCTGGGGCACGCCAGCGCGCCTTCACAATATGGCGTCGCAAACGGACCAGGCCGAAAGTGCCTCCTCGCCTGGGATGCCAGAAGTGATGGCAGCCATTTCATCCTGCCAGGCAGCTGTTGCGACCTGCCAGACCATGCTTACCTCCAAGATCGAGGCCGTGCAGATGGATGTGGGGTTGCAGCGCCAGGATCTGGACAAGATACGGTCGAGAGTTACCGCGACCGAACAGCGTGTCAGCGATGTGGAAGACACGGTCTCCAGCCACGAATCCTCGATCCGGTCGCTCACTACCAAGGTGAGGGCGCTCGAATACCGTGCGGAAGACGCCGAAAACCGGAGCAGACGTAATAACATCCGCATCGTCGGTCTGCCGGAGGGAGTGGAGGGCCGCAACTCGGCGGCCTTCAATGAGGATCTATTCCGCTCCTTACTACCGGCTGCGCGGCTGTCCCCCTACTTTGCAGTGGAGAGGGCCCATCGGGTGCCGCCGAGGCCTGGACCGGAGGGGGCTACCCCCCGCACCTTCATACTCCGCCTGATGAATTTCAGGGATCGGGACGAGATTCTCCGGGCGGCGCGGCAGGCTTCCATACCGCAACACCAACCTGATGATGTTCCTGAATTATACTGTGGAGACCCAGCGGCAACGGAGATCCTTTGATGGTGTTAAGGCGGCACTCTGGGCAAAGGGAATCATCTACAGCATCCTGTTCCCAGCTAAGCTGCGGGTGGTAGACGGGGAGACCGTCCGGATCTTCACCAGCCCCAAAGATGCCAGCGGGTGGCTGGAGACTCTTCCTCCGTAGGATTGCACGTTTGGATGTTGTGACGAGATCCTTGCTCGCCCAGGTCCTGCTCTCCCGACACTCCTCTGCTACCAGTGAGTCAGCTTGCAGATTGCAACGTCTGATGGTCCAGTCATCCAAGGTTCCGGGGTCCGAACTACAGCTATGTGCCATTCAGACCCATTAAGAACACACACCAGGCAGGCTGTATGTAAGTTCCAACAGGACTCTTTATTACAGAATTTGGAACATCCCACTCCCAACAACCGCTTTCCTATTGGTCAATTGTAAAGTATATGCAGTCTTCACTCAAGTCCTCCTTGACCATGCAAATGAGGACTTGAAATTGTCAACAGGGATTGGTCCAATAGTTTGGATAGAAAGACTTGTGTATTGAGACAGAAGCCCCAGGGGGCAATCAATGTACACAATAACCCGGTCTACTTAATTACTACCTCTGAGAGGTTACATTGCTTTAGACAATAGAATGCTAATTCAATACAGCTGACAGGAGGCTTCTGACCTTTAGAACAATACAAAGTCCCTTAGCATAAACACATACATCTTCAAACATACATAATAGATTCAATTAACCTTCAAGCCCCGATTCTAGCTAGACGGACTGTCTCCGACACCCGCTCTTAACCTGCAGAACACAATAAAAGGTATTTCGCAAGCTGGTTCCACTTAGCATTTCACAAGCCTTGCATTGAATGTCCCTCTCCTGTGTAACAGATGCCAAGTAGAAACACTTTAATATCTCAAGGTCCATGACATTACTTCCCCTGGGAAACAGTCCAACAGCCGCAGTGGGGCCCAAACGGGTCAACTCGAGGATGTTGGAAAAGTAGTCTTAAGGTTCCAGGACTGTCTGCTGGGATGACCCATCTGCCTTCCTGTTTTGAGGTCCTGGCCCATAATCGGACGGCAAGAGGCTCACATTCAGTCCTCTCCAAAAGCCCCTGTCCCGGCTAGGCCTGTCATACATCTCCCCCTTTGGCAGGAGACTAACACTGGGAGAGACCCCAATTCCGGTACCCACCCAGTACCCCAGATAACTTGTCCCAAACAGAGCATTACTCACCCAGCCAATCTCTGCCTCTCTCAGAGAACACGCCTGCCGCTGGGGAGAGGCCTGGACTGGCCCTTCTCCCTGGAGTCCTTTCAGCCGCTGGAGAGAAGACATGGTGGCTGGGCTCAGTTCATCATGCCGTTGGGAATCTGGGCCAACTGGCCACCATTCCTGGGGTATACCAGTGGAGACTGCAGTCCCATCCACTGATGCTAGGTAAAAATCCCCCGGTGCTTGCAAAGCCGACATCCTCCTGTCTCAGTGCCGCACCATGTTCTGGGGTTGTGTCCGTGGAGATCGGAGTCCCATCCACTACCACAGGAACCCCCTCTTCTGTTAGTTGAGAGCAGAGGCCCGGGGCACTCTGCTCTGTTGCCAGCTCTTCCGCTGGGTTGCTGTGAGTGGGGACAACAGTCCCATCCACCGATATCCGCTCAAGCTGTAGTTGTGTGCAGCCGCCAGTAGCATCCTGTCCTGCTGCCAGTGATTCAGCTGGGAGTACGAGCTTTACCACCTCAGCTTGTTGCTGGGGAGGGGGGCCAACCGCCCCGGCTCCCTGGAACTCCACAGTTGGTCCCGGTGCTGGGCAGAGATGGCTAGCACTCTGCCCTGTTGCCAGCACTTCTGCTGGGGGGATGAACATTGGGGTAGTGTCCAATTGCTGGGGAGGGAGAATTGCTTCCTCTACTCCCGGTGGGGATATCTGCTGTTGGGGCAACAGCTCACACAGATCCTCTCTCAGACTCTCCGGATCCACCTCTTTTTCTGATGCTGGGCAGATGCCAGAGGCACTCTGCCCTGTAGCGAGCGCTTCTGCTGGGGCACCCGATGAGATACTCTGGACTTGCTGCTGATCACCATTTCCCAGCCTTCCAGCGCCTGTCTCAACTCTCCTTTCTGAGACCTTCATGCTATTAGCTTGTCTCGCTGCCTGGGGGACCTCCGGTGCGTTCCGGAATTCTAGAGCTCGCAGTGCCCTCTGTATCATCGCTGCTTCTTCCAGTGCGGTTAGAAAGGGAAAACGTAGGGTCACCCCTGGCCCCATTTTCTCCTCATCTTTTTGACTGTCTGCTATTTCTCCCGGACAGTCCCAGGCAACGGGAGCCCCACCCTGCTGCTGAGCAGAGTCTAGCAGCTGTCTGTAGGCGGTCTCCATCTCCTCTTGCCGCTCTCGTTCTCTCTGTTGCCGCTTATCCTGCAGCTGGATGTCTCTAATGGCCTCCTGTATGACGGTCTCTAACGGGTTAGTACCATATAATGCCAACCGTTGTCGAACTCGTTGCTGGAACAAGTCTTCAACTGACCGGGGTCCTGCATCACCATCCCTCTGATCCATCTCGGCTAGCGCAATGATCAGGGTGGCCTTGTTCTTCCCACTGGTCCCTCCACGGCTCTCAAGCAAGTCTTTTAGCATGGTTCTCCTCCAGGCTGCATAGCTGGTCATTCATGGTGGTGGTTTGGAGTTGTCCCAGTAACTGGAGAGCAAATCCCACCGCTGCCAACCAATGTGAAGAGATCCTTTCTCGCCCGGTTCTGCTCTCCCGACACTCCTCTGCTACCAGTGAGTCAGCTTGCAGATTGCAGCGTCTGATGGTCCAGTCATCCAAGTTTCCGGGATCCGAATTACAGCTATGTGCCATTCGGACCCATTAAGACCAAACACCAGGCAGGCTGTATGTAAGTTCAAACAGGACTCCTTATTTTCAATTACACAGCACACTTTTATACAGAATTTTGGAACATCCCACTCCCAACAACCGCTTTCCTATTGGTCAATTGTAAAGTATATGCAGTCTTCACTCAAGTCCTCCTTGACCATGCAAATGAGGACTTGAAATTGTCAACAGGGATTGGTCCAATAGTTTGGATAGAAAGACTTGTGTATTGAGACAGAAGCCCCAGGGGGTAATCAATGTACACAATAACCCGGTCTACTTAATTACTACCTCTGAGAGGTTACATTTCTTTAGACAATAGAATGCTAATTCAATACAGCTGACAGGCTTCTGACATTTAGAACAATACAAAGTCCCTTAGCGTAAACACATACATCTTCAAACATACATAATAGATTCAATTAACCTTCCATCCCTAATTCTAGCCAGACGGACTGACTCCGACACCCGCTCTTAACCTGCAGAACACAATAAAAGGTATTTCGCAAGCTGGTTCCACTTAGCATTTCAAAAGCCTTGCATTGAATGTCCCTCTCCTGTGTAACAGATGTCAAGTAGAAACACTTTAATATCTCAAGGTCCATGACAGATGTGTCATGGCTTCGCTGACAACCTGGTGCTCAGCTTATTTTGACTACCGTGGTAGGGTGAGTGATTTACGGCTGTACCTGGAAGATTTGTCTCATAGGCAGACATGTCATCATACTTTCAGCTGCTCTAGGCCTTAGTGTAGCCTGTGATGTGAAGCCCCTACCTCACACTACCGGGTCCCCTTCCGTATTGACTAGATGCCCCGTATGATTTTGGATGTTTATTTACCCCCTTTTTGACATTTTTATTTTTGTTTGCTGTTACCCAGCAGGGATGCTTCCCCTGTTTTTGTTCACTCTCAAGTTCACCGTCGCACCCCGTGGGGTTGCGACGCAGCTTCCCGCACCAAGGATCTACAGGTCAAGTGGTGGACTTCTTTTGCCTTGTGCTTCCACATTTTGGCGGGGTTTGGCGGACTGCTCTGAAGAGGTCCACGCCTCCGTCACTGTGTGACTCTCAGTTGGTTACTGTTTAGGGATCATGTGCTCTTCTCGGTTGGGAGGGCATGGGGTGGGGGGAGGGGGTTGGAGGGCCGTTGCCTTCAGGGGTTTGGTTCAATGTTTTGCATTATGGTATAGCTCTGGGAGTGCCCTCGCAGGTGGCAGAGGGACAAAGTCTGTTGTCCGTTTTTCCAATTATACAATCTGAAGTATGGCTGATTTTACAGTAATGTCGTGGAATGTTAGGGGCTTAAACTCTGACGTTAAGAGATCCTTAGTTTTTAAGTTCATACAGTGCCATGGGCCTAAGATCTGTATATTGCAGGAGACTCACCTGGTGGGATCCAGGGTGCTGGGTCTGCGGAGGGCTTGGGTGGCTGCTCACTACCATTCATCCTACTCCACTTATGCTAGGGGTGTGAGTATCCTGGTTCATAGGACCCTGCCCTTCCAGCTCCAGGCAGTTAGAACTGACCCTGGGGGTAGTGTCATGTTACATGATATTATTTTTATTATGTACTGTCTCTTTAATTCCTATCTAGTTTGACTCTTGTGGCATTCCTTAGTTTGCATGCTGCTCAGTCTCCTCCCCCTCTTTGCTGTATCAGTCATTTTAATGCTGTAATTCATCTGACCTGTGTCTTTTCTCTATACCTGCATGGAAGAATCGTTCTTTTACCTGTTGTAACTTGCATTCTACGGATCATACGACGAATAAACATCGCCAGATCTTCTTTCATGTGAGTTGTGACTGAGTAAGCTATCTGGAAAGGTGATTTGGGATGGATAATCTCTTCAGGGCAATGAGCTCCATGTGTTACTGAAACCCACATTCATAGCCTTAGCAGCCGATTCAGAATAGTAAAAGAACGTATCCAGCAGCGTGCACAGAGATAACTGCGTCACAGGACAGATCATAGTGAAGTGTAACTGTGTGTATTGCATGAGAATTCTGCATACAACCCCAGCACAGCTTGTTACAGCTCCTCACAGTATACAGACACTCTTCACTGCTACAGTCAAGCCTGTGTACTGCAGGCCATCATGAGTGGAAAGGGCTCAGTGTGTGATGAAACACCACAGCATGCACCACACAGAGAAAGCCAGGATGAGGACCCAGAGTTCACTGCATTGACCAAACGCTCTGTGAAACCCACTTGGAAGGTTAAAGAGAACTATGAATCCATGAGAACTGAACTAGCAACCAGTTTGAAGCAGATTTGGGATAAAATCCTCACCCACATTGATGTGATTTCATGTCCCAGCCATGAGGTACTGCAACTAGAGGGCGCCATAAAGCATCTCTCTGCTTCATACGAACTGTACCAGACTACAAGCAACAAATATAAAACTATTCTGCAAAGCATCAACACTGAGGAGTCCTTAGAGCAACTTAACAATGCCCAGCTTCTTAATGAGGAAAGAGAAAGCTTTATCCAGGGAACTAAAGCAAAGGCAGAAGCAAAATTAATGCTGCCACGGGACACTGTATCTCACAAATCTGTATCCACCAGACGTTCTAAAGGTTCCTCTAGATCCCGAAGTTCAAGGCACTCAACGCTTAGTGAACAGCTAATAAATGCCCGCGCCGAAGCAGAGGCTATCAAGGTACGGGCCGCATATGCAAAAAAGAGAGCAGAAATGGAAACCGAGGCAGCGCATCAAAAGGCAGTAATGGAAACCGAGGCAGCGCATCAAAAGGCAGTAATGGAAGCCGAGGCAGCGCATCAAAAGGCAGTAATGGAAGCCGAGGCAGCGCATCAAAAGGCAGCAATAGAAGCTCAAACGGCACGTCAAAGGGCAGCAATTGAAGCTTTAAAGGAACAGAGCAACTACGAGGCAGCTGCAGCAAAACTAAAGGTTTTGGAACAAGCTATCGGTGCAGATGAAAACGCTAGCGAAAGGGTCAGCGTCAAGGCAGATGTAGAAGATCCTTTTGAACGCACTAAGAACTATGTTCTAAACCACAGCAGTGAACACTCAATTACCTCCACGTTTCACGGCAACGCAAGGACTTCACCACATCATCAGGTAAAAGCTGTTCCAGCCACTTCCTACATGCAAACCCACCCCAGTGCAGCTCCCGACTGTCATGCTGATCCCGCATATGTCACAAAACGGCACACTAATCCACAAGCAAGTCGCCAGCCTCCTGCTAACAGTACTGTTCCAGACCTTCACCCAACAATTCAGCTGAATGCCCTTGCTGCACCATATCTTCCCACGTCTCTTTGCAACGATACCATAAACAATGCTATCCACAACAATCAACCAGCAACCTCCTATGTAAAGTCAGAGGCAACCGATACAACAGAGGTAGTAAAGTACTTACTTCGACATGAGCTCGCCAAGTCAGGCCTAGTAAACTTCGACGACCATCCTGAAAATTATAGAAGCTGGAAAGCCGCTTTCAAAACTACATTAGGCGGTATCGGTTTTACTGCCGATCGTGAGCTGGATCTGCTGATCGGGTTGCTTGGCCCACAGTCAACAGAACGTGTCAAGAGCCTCAGGTCAGTTTACATCGACAATCCAACTGCAGGTCTCACCGCAGCATGGGAGCGTCTAGAACAGACTTACGGTAGTCCTGAAGCCATAGAGAATGCATTGCTCAAACGATTGGAAAATTTCCCAAGGATATCTGGTAAGGACAATATAGAGTTCCAGAGACTCAGCGACCTTCTTCTCGAAGTCCAGCTTGCCAAAACTGACCCTAAGCTACCTGGTCTCAGTTACCTGGACACTGCTCGAGGAGTTAACCCTATCGTTTGCAAGCTTCCGCATGGCCTACAAGAAAAGTGGATCCAAGTTGGGTCATCATACAAACGGGAAAACAAGGTTTCCTTTCCCCCGTTCTCCTACTTCTGCAATTTCGTCAGGAACATTGCTGACACCAAGAACGATCCTAGTTTTGCATTCAGCGAGTTCAATACTCCCTCACCTAAAGGTGACAACCTACATACTAGCTACAGGAACCGCAGAGGTCCCGTGTCCGTTAGGAAGACAGACATTATTCCCACTCCCGCCCCAAACAAGAGCGGCAAGATCGAAAACCCAAACCGATTATGTCCCATCCATAAGAAGCCTCATCCCCTCAAAAAATGTATCGGTTTCAGAAAGAAGCCCCTACAAGAACGAAAGGAACTCCTAAAGACTTTTGGGGTATGTTATAGATGCTGTGCTTCCACCGATCACTTTGCCAAGGAATGTAAAACTCCTACCAAGTGCATAGAGTGCGGTTCCGAGGACCATGTGCAAGCACTCCATCCCCTTGAGTCCAATCCTTCACAACATGCAGACCTTCCTCCTGGGCAGAACCACAGCGGGAAGAGTACAGATCACGTACCTAATTCCACCATGGTATTTTCTTCGTGCACTGAAGTCTGTGGGGAAGACCACTGTGACAAATCTTGCGCTAAAATATGCCTAGTGAATATTCATCACAAGGATCAGCCAGAAAAGACTTTAAGGGTGTATGCTATCTTAGACGATCAAAGCAATCGATCGCTTGCACGATCCGAACTGTTCGATCTATTTTGCACAAAAGGAGAGGTTCACCCTTACACCTTAGGCACTTGTAGTGGAACTACAGAGGTTTTTGGAAGAAGGGCTCATGGATTTATTGTGTCCTCCCTAGAAAATAACCTACAATTACCCTTACCTACACTTGTAGAGTGTAACCAGATACCAGCCAACAAAGAAGAAATACCTACACCAGAAGTTGCCTTCTACCACCCTCATCTAAGGTCAATAGCCAGTGAAATCCCACCACTTGACAAAGATGCTAAAATCCTTCTTCTGCTGGGAAGAGATATTCTAAGGATCCACAAGGTACACAGGCAGGTCAGCGGACCTCCAGAGGCCCCATTCGCCCAGTACCTGGACTTAGGCTGGGTCATCATAGGCAACGTCCGTATAGGCAAAATGAAAAGGCCTACTAACATTTCTTCATTCAAGACAAATGTATTGCCAAATGGTCGTAATACTCACTTTGAGCCATGCCCACATCACTACTGGGTAAAGGAGAAGGTAACTAGCTGCAAGTTGCAACATGGCAACACAAACCTTTCCCGCACCTACGATGACAGCTTTGGTTCTACAGTTTTCAATGTAAGCAGTGAAGACGACAAGTTGGCTCCTTCGGCAGAAGACAAAGAATTCCTTAAAGTAATGGACAATGAGTTCTTTCAGGAAGATTCCAATAGCTGGGTAGCACCCCTACCCTTTCGCCTCCCGAGAGAGAAGCTACCAAACAATCTACATCAAGCAGTCAAAAGATTCTCCTCCTTAAAGCGTACCTTAAGCAGGAAGCCAGAGATGGAAAGACATTTTGTGGACTTCATACAGAATATCTTTGACAGGGGTCATGCCGAACCCGCACCCCCATTGAAAGAAGGAGAAGAATGCTGGTACCTCCCTTCCTTCGGTGTGTATCACCCACGAAAGCCAGACCAAATCAGAGTTGTCTTTGACTCCAGTGCCCAACATGAAGGCTTCTCACTTAACGACATGCTCCTCACAGGGCCCAACTTGAACAACAACCTCATTGGAGTCCTAATTCGCTTTCGTCAAGAACCTGTAGCGGTGATGGCCGACATTCAACAAATGTTCCACTGCTTCATCGTCAAGGAAGATAACAGGAATTACCTCAGGTTTCTATGGCACAAGGACAACGACATCAACAAAGAGGTAATTGATTACCGAATGAGGGTGCATGTCTTTGGGAACAGCCCTTCCCCAGCTGTAGCAATCTATGGACTAAAAAAGACAGCTCAGCTTGGAGAAGCTGAGTATGGATCCGATGCTCGTCAATTTGTTGAAAGGAACTTTTACGTAGACGACGGGCTCAAATCCTTTCCTACTGCTAAAGAAGCAATTAATCTTCTTACCAGAACAAAGGAGATGCTAGCTGTAGCAAACTTGAGACTTCACAAAATTATATCTAACAGCCAAGAGCTAATTAATGCATTTCACCCTGAGGACTATGCTGCCAGTGTGAAAGACCTTGACCTTGGGTCAGACACACCCCCTATACAGAGAAGTCTAGGTCTGCTGTGGAACATCAAGGCAGACACATTCACCTTCCAGGTGTCAACCTGTGACAAACCCTTCACCAAGAGAGGAGTCTTGTCCGTAGTGAACAGCATCTACGACCCACTGGGATTTATAGCCCCAGTCACCATCCAAGGTAAGATGTTATTAAGACAGCTTACTACTGATAACATAGATTGGAACACTCCGTTACCTATTGAGAAACAACAAAGATGGGAGAAATGGAGAGGTTCTCTGAAGACATTAGAACAGCTCCAAATTCCACGTTGCTATGCCCCAGTCTCCATCTCAGCCGCTGTCCAGAGGGAAATCCATATTTTCTCAGATGCATCAGTTGAAGCTATAGCTGCAGTGGCCTATTTGAAGACCTCAGGAGTTAATGGAGACATACACTGCAACTTTGTTCTAGGCAAGACAAAGCTAACACCAAAACCCGCACATACCATACCCAGACTTGAACTTTGTGCAGCTGTGCTAGCAGTGGAAATAGCTGAAGTCATAATGAGTGACTTAGGCAGGAGTACCGGCTATACCTGCTATGGCGGGGAGAATATCACTATCACTATTGACTGTGCTACTGTTGAAGTCCCACGATTATAAACGATAGACTGCAGGACTCAAGCCATCTGTTTTTTGGACGTTATGTTTCATTGTTCATTTACTGCATACCTTCTTGTGTTTGCGGGTATCTCGTATCTATGGTTTACACACCAGTTTTACCTTTAACGTTTCTTCCCCTACAGGTTCAAGTTGGACTTATCTTTATATATGTAATAGACTTTGAAATCTAAAGATTTCAGGCGGGGAGTGTCATGTTACATGATATTATTTTTATTATGTACTGTCTCTTTAATTCCTATCTAGTTTGACTCTTGTGGCATTCCTTAGTTTGCATGCTGCTCAGTCTCCTCCCCCTCTTTGCTGTATCAGTCATTTTAATGCTGTAATTCATCTGACCTGTGTCTATTCTCTATACCTGCATGGAAGAATCGTTCTTTTACCTGTTGTAACTTGCATTCTACGGATCATACGACGAATAAACATCGCCAGATCTTCTTTCATGTGAGTTGTGACTGAGTAAGCTATCTGGAAAGGTGATTTGGGATGGATAATCTCTTTAGGGCAATGAGCTCCATGTGCTACTGAAAAATACATTCATAGCCTTTGTAGCCGATTCAGAATAGGTAGGTATGTGATAGTACACGCCTTGATAGCAGGTACCCCGTATGTCATAGTTGGGATCTATCTGCCCCCCCTGCGGACCTCGATCTCCTCCACAGGGTGATGCAGATTGTCACACATTACGGGGTGGGAAAGGTGCTCCTGGTGGGCGATTTTAATCTGGTAATGTCTGACGCGGAGGATAGGCTCCGACCTGCCCAGTCCCTGTCCCATGGCTTAGCTGCCTGGGTGGCCACCTTTGGTATGACGGATCTATGGCGTCACTTTCACCCTTCTGACACACAGTTCGCGTGCCTGTCCACTACCTTTCGAACGCTGTCACGCATTGACATGGCATTTGCCTCCTCTGACCTTCTGTGTGGGGTTGTGTCCACCGAGATTCTGTCACGGGGCATATCTGATCATGCTCCTCTATTGGTCTCGGTGGGGCCGGCCTCTGCGGGGGGCCGGGGGTCTGGCGGCTCTCGAAGTACTGGATTGCAGACCCGGAAGATCCAGGAGGACATGCCGGAGGCAGTCTGTAATTTCTGGCTGGAGAATGAGGGGACAACGGATCCCCTGGTTGTCTGGGATGCTTTTAAGGCCTGGCTCAGAGGGGAATACACTAAGCGTATTGCAGCACGAAAGAGAGAGTCGATGCAGTCTCTGAGACAACTGGAGGATCGGGCCGTGACACAGGAGGCAGAGTACGTCCAATCACCTGGTGATGATAGTTACTATGCTTGGCAGCGCACTCTCAAGGAGCTCTCTCTCCTAAGGATTGACCTCACTAAGAAGTCCATGCTTGACAGTGCCCAGAGGGTGTTTGAGTATGGGGATAAAAACGGGAGGCTTCTGGCGTGGCTTGCCAGAGGGCAAAACCCCACTACGCACATAGGCAGGGTAAGGGATGGAGACGGAAGTTTAAAAAAGCCCCTTTTCTTATCTTACATGTAGGTAAGGAGGTCCAGAGACCCGTCCTTCTTTTCCCCTTAGTGAGGGTACTTTCTTCCCTTCCCTATGTCCTATCCTTGAATACACCAAGGTGATTTCCCTCCATTGTGTCCCATCCTCCATGAAGGTCCCAAGAAGGGTAACTAGGTGGCTCAGGCAGCTCATTTCCAGGTTCCTCTGTTCCCCATCAGGGTCACTCCACCAGTTGTGTTGGTTTCAGGGTCAGGGTTCGGCATCAAGCATCTATTTCCTAGGTCGGCACAGCTGCCACCTCCTCTTCTGTTCTTAAAGTTTTACCGGGTGGATCTCCCGGCTTCGGCTGATATGAGCTTCGGATAGAAAGGTGTTCCAGCTGCTGTCTGAGAGTTCCGGGTTTTCTTGTGGCCCTGCTTGCCGTTGTTTGCCTTGTTGATGCCTCCCTCGGGTTCGGGACATCCCAGGGTCTATGACTATACATCTTGTGTCCTGTACTGTACAATTGGGAATAAGATGATGAGGAGTTTAATTTACCTGTAAATTCCATATAATGGAGAAGCGTACAGGACACAGAGCGCTCCCCCTCTTCTTTCTATTATTTTTGCTTAATGTCTGTGATATGAGCTGTCATTGGATGGCTCTGTACCATGTGATTGCTGTGATGACCAATCACAGCTATCATGAATATAAACACTGGAGAGTCCACCCCTTCCTCTCGCAATGAAGGAATTCGGATCAACAGCAGCAGATCATGGGGAGGAGTTTTCATTATGAAATTGTCCCCCCCCCCTTTCCTTTCCCTTCGCCCCCTTTCCTCGCCCTTCCTCTTGTACACTAGCCACCCTGGAACCCCATCCTCCCCATCAATCAGTTACATACACCATATAGAGACCCTACAGAACATCTGTAATAATTCATAATTAAAGGTTTGTACAGAATTGATCTTCGGAGGATTGGTCTTCAGAGTCAGACAATTAAAGTAAGTAGTTCCCCCGACTCTCCTGACCTATAGGGATTGCTCGAGTCCTGAAAACATTGCTAATGACATAAAGACGATGGAATAATTCATGTTATATAAATGATCCAATAATGGGCACTTTACTATATACAGAGAAATGTGACCCAATGATGGAGACTTCCCTATATACACAATAGGTGACTCTCATAGGTCAGCTCTTCACACAACGCCCCGGGAACTCCGACTCCAGTAAGTTTCTTCCTTTCCTCCCAAACTCAGACCCCCCCCCCCCCCCCCCCCCGGTAATCCCTGAGATTTGTGAGATTTAATGGAGGCAAATGAGAAGGGTGAGGTGTTTCTAGGTTTGTGCCACCATATTTAAAGTTTACCAGGACCCCCTTGTTATGTCTCATGACCCCATTACAGAAGCCAGAGTCAAATGCCGCCTTATGACAAGTGTACCCCCCCCCCATTGTGTCAGGACCCCCTTGTTATGTCTCATGACCCCATTACAGAAGCCAGAGTCAAATGCCGCCTTATGACAAGTGTACCCCCCCCATTGTGTCAGGACCCCCTTGTTATGTCTCATGACCCCATTACAGAAGCCAGAGTCAAATGCCGCCTTATGACAAGTGTACCCCCCCCCATTGTGTCAGGACCCCATTGGGGCTTCAGTAACCAAAACTGCAGTGTTTATCCTCCTGACACATCACAGGAAGCCCCTCCATGGCTAACAGAGGACAGAATTAGAAATAGACTTGGGAAACGTAACATTAATAAATCCCGGGACCAGATGGCTGCACCCGAGGGGACTTAAGGAACTCAGTCAAGTAATTGCCAGACCATTGTTTCTAATTTTTACTGACAGTTTACTGACTGGAATGGTACCAGCTGATTGGAGAAAAGCCAAAGTAGCACCAATATTTAACTACTTCCCACCCGGCCACTGCACATATACGGCTGGGTGGGCGCTTTCTGAGTGGACGTTCAGGAACGTCATGTCCCCACATAGCAAAAACACCCGCCCCCCACATATGTACCACATGTCCCAATGATCATCTGCGTACATATGTCCGTAATCACACAAACCAATTATTATTTTATTGGATTTTTTTTTAAATAGAAAGACGAAAATATTATTTTTTCCCCAAATTTCTGCTTTTTTTTGCTTATATTACAAAAAATAAAAAACGAAGTCGTGAATAAAAACCACCAAAAGAAAGCTCTATTTGTGTGAACAAAATTATAAAAATGTCATTTGGGTGCAGTGTAGCACGACCGCGCAATTGTCATTGGAAGTGCAAGAGTGCTGAAAGCTGAAAATTGGTCTGGGAAGGAAGGGGGCGAAAATGCCCGGTATTGATGTGGTTAAAAAGGGCCCAAAATACATCCTTGGGAATTACAGAGCAGTCAGCCTAACATCAATAGTATGTAAGCTCTTGGAGGGGATGATAAGGGACTATCTACAAGATTTTAGTAATGAGAACGGGATCATTAGTAATCAGCATGGATTCATGAAGAATCGTTCTTCCCAAACCAATCTATTACCTTCTATGAGGAGGTGAGTGACCATCTAGATAAAGGAAGGCCCGTAGACGTGGTGTATCTAGATAAAGGAAAGCCCGTAGACGTAGTGTGTATCTAGATAAAGGAAGGCCCGTAGATGTGGTGTATCTAGATAAAGGAAAGCCCGTAGACGTAGTGTGTATCTAGATAAAGGAAGGTCCGTAGACGTGGTGTATCTAGATAAAGGAAGGCCCGTAGACGTGGTGTACCTAGATAAAGGAAGGCCCGTAGACGAGGTGTATCTAGATAAAGGAAGGCCCGTAGATGTGGTGTATCTAGATAAAGGAAGGTCTGTAGACGTGGTGTATCTGGATAAAGGAAGGCCCGTAGACGAGGTGTATCTAGATAAAGGAAGGCCCGTAGACGTGGGGTATCTAGATAAAGGAAGACCCGTAGACGTGGTGTATCTAGATAAAGGAAGGCCCATAGACGTGGTGTATCTGGATAAAGGAAGGCCCGTAGACGTGGTGTATCTGGATAAAGGAAGGTCTGTAGACGTGGTGTATCTAGATAAAGGAAGGCCCGTAGATGTGGTGTATCTAGATAAAGGAAGGTCCGTAGACGTGGTGTATCTAAATAAAGGAAGGTCTGTAGATGTGGTGTATCTAGATAAAGGAAGGTCCGTAGACGTGGTGTATCTAGATAAAGGAAGGTCCGTAGACGTGGTGTATCTGGATAAAGGAAGGCCTGTAGACGTGGTGTATCTAGATAAAGGAAGGCCCGTAGATGTGGTGTATCTAGATAAAGGAAGGTCCGTAGACGTGGTGTATCTAGATAAAGGAAGACCCGTAGACGTGGTGTATCTGGATAAAGGAAGGCCCGTAGACGAGGTGTATCTAGATAAAGGAAGGCCCGTAGATGTGGTGTATCTAGATAAAGGAAGGCCCGTAGACGAGGTGTATCTAGATAAAGGAAGGCCCGTAGACGTGGGGTATCTAGATAAAGGAAGACCCGTAGACGTGGTGTATCTAGATAAAGGAAGGCCCATAGACGTGGTGTATCTGGATAAAGGAAGGCCCGTAGACGTGGTGTATCTAGATAAAGGAAGGTCTGTAGACGTGGTGTATCTGGATAAAGGAAGGTCTGTAGACGTGGTGTATCTAGATAAAGGAAGGCCCGTAGATGTGGTGTATCTAGATAAAGGAAGGTCCGTAGACGTGGTGTATCTAAATAAAGGAAGGTCTGTAGATGTGGTGTATCTAGATAAAGGAAGGTCCGTAGATGTGGTGTATCTAGATAAAGGAAGGTCCGTAGATGTGGTGTATCTAGATAAAGGAAGGTCCGTAGACGTGGTGTATCTGGATAAAGGAAGGTCCGTAGACGTGGTGTATCTGGATAAAGGAAGGCCCGTAGACGTGGTGTATCTAGATAAAGGAAGGCCCGTAGACGTGGTGGTTCTAGATAAAGGAAGATCCGTAGACGTGGTGTATCTGGATAAAAGAAGGCCCGTAGACGTGATGTATCTAGATAAAGGAAGGCCCGTAGACGTGGTGTATCTAGATAAAGGAAGGACCGTAGACATGGTGTATCTAGATAAAGGAAGGCCCGTAGACGTGGTGTATCTGGATAAAGGAAGGTCCGTAGACGTGGTGTATCTGGATAAAGGAAGGCCCGTAGATGTGGTGTATCTAGATAAAGGAAGGCCTGTAGACGTGGTGTATCTGGATAAAGGAAGGCCGTAGACGTGGTGTATCTGGATAAAGGAAGGCCCGTAGACGTGGTGTATCTAGATAAAGGAAGGCCCGTAGATGTGGTGTATCTGGATAAAGGAAGGTCTGTAGATGTGGTGTATCTAAATAAAGGAAGGTCTGTAGACGTGGTGTATCTAGATAAAGGAAGGTCTGTAGAGGTGGTGTATCTAGATAAAGGAAGGTCCGTAGACGTGGTGTATCTAGATAAAGGAAGGTCTGTAGAGGTGGTGTATCTAGATAAAGGAAGGTCCGTAGACGTGGTGTATCTAGATGATCCCCATAAACGTTTACTGTACAAAGTATGGTCTGTTGGCATGGACCATAGGGGAGAACATGGACCATAGGGGGTGAGTAGGGAGGATGCTTTGGGGTCCAAAGCTCCATGTTCCCATGTTGATGAGGACCATAGGGGAGAACATGGACCATAGGGTGAGTACATGGACCATAGGGGGGAGTACATGGACCATAGGGGGGAGTACATGGACCATAGGGGGGAGTACATGGACCATAGGGGGGAGTACATGGACCATAGGGTGAGTACATGGACCATAGGGTGAGTACATGGACCATAGGGGGAGTACACGGACCATAGGGGGAGTACATGGACCATAGGGGGAGGACATGGACCATAGGGGGAGGACATGGACCATAGGGGGGAGTACATGGACCATAGGGGGAGTACATGGACCATAGGGGGGAGTACATGGACCATAGGGGGGAGTACATGGACCATAAGGGGAGTATGTAACGGAACCCCAAATGGGACAGGGGTTAAATCCGTACACGATATTCCATTCCCCCCAGAAACGAGACACACAGCTCTGGTTGAGGTTCAAAACAGGGAATGAATCTTTATTATCTGCACATGGTAATACATTTCTCTTCAAAATACATCCCTCCCACCCTTGGGAAACAGGGTGGGTTAAATTGTCCAATGACAATGGTGATACAGGTCAGGTGTGTTCAAACTTCTCCTTCAGTAAACAGTCTTAGCAGGGGAGGGGGGTTTGCTGGAGTGATTCCCCCCCTTTCCTCACAGCAAGACACTTTAACATCCCATAATAGGTATTCAGACTGTCTACCAAGCTCCAATCCACATAGCAGACTTAATTACCACAATAGACAATGGAATGCAATCACACCCCACCCCTTTCATCACAGCAAGCTTACTAGTATACATCAGCCAACACACAATATATATACAATATCTGACCACATTAAATGTGACTAGCACAGACCATAGTGGGGTTCTCATTCACCCTGTGCCCCTAAAGTGACTCCCGTTACATGGCTCCCTCCTTGTGGAACACTCCGGCAGACCCGGCTTGATCCTTTTCGGGTCAACTTGGGGATGTCCGGAACTAGGAGGCCGGGATGACGTCTGTTTGCCGGGATAAACCATCAGCATTGCCATTTGGCTTACCAGGTCGGTAGCTGATGGTGACGGTGAATAATAGAATTCAGTACTGGAACAGTCACTTGCTTTGCTCTCTCAATGGCTCCCAAAACCTGTTGCTGATGCTCTTGGGACAGATACGGCACCACCTGGATGCAAATCCCATTTAATCTTTTGACAATTTCAGCCTGTTTGTGCATTTCAATGTTCAAGCCACGGGACATCTCATAATACATGACGTAGTGTCGTTGCATCTCTGATTTCTCACTGGCCAACTTGTCACATTCCCATTTTAGACTGTGATATTGTGCCGGATCTACAGTACATGTCGGGGAAGGTAGTCTTACCCGGTTCTCAGCAGCAAGCGGGTTGGTTCCAGCAACGCGGGTCTGGGCACAGGTAGTCACTGTGTGGGCTTCAGCGGGGCACATCGGGGCGTACACAGAAATAAGGGGGGCCAAATCATTCCCCAGTAGTACATCTGCTGGCAAATCCTTCATCACCCCCACATTCACGTGTCCCGAACCAACCCCCCAATCCAGGTGAACCCGGGCAACGGGTAGCCGGAAGACGGTGCCTCCCGCTACTCTTACGGCTACGGTGTCTCCGGTGTGCTGGCTCTCTGGGATGAGTTTCTTCTGTAGCAGGGTCATTGTGGCCCCAGAATCGCGTAGTCCATTGGCTACCTTTCCATTGACCCAGACAGTCTGCCTGTGTTGCTGCCTGTTGTCCTGGTTAGCTGCTTGTATCGGATCTGCCTCGTGCAGAACGTCCCAATGTTCTTCCTCCTCAACGCAGTGGGCCGCAGGCATGGATGTGCGGGGGTTCCCCCTTTCTGGCTGTCTCCATGACTGTGACTGCCTGGGTGGATTCAATGGACAGTCTAGCTTTCTGTGTCCTAGCTGTTTACACCCGAAACACCTGATGGACTGTGAGTAGTCCTGGGAGTTGAACGTAGGCTTCTGAGGATAAGTGGCCGCTGGAGGTGGTGTTGTAGGACGGTCCGACTGGGGTTTGTAGGCAATAGGCGGCGGGGGTGCCGCTGATCCATAATCCACCCGAGCTGTGGTCTTGACCACAGAGTTGTCCAGTTTGCGGGCGTCTGTGTATTCGTCCGCCAGGCGAGCTGCTTCAGACAAGGAGAAAGGGTTTCTGTCCCGGACCCATTCTCTGACTTCCCAGACCCACTCTCTGACTTCCCAGACCCACTCTCTGACTTCCCAGACCCACTCTCTGACTTCCCGGACCCACTCTCTGACTTCCCGGGACAGTTTGTCAAAGAAGTGCTCCAGCAGGAACACCTGCAGCACCTCTTCCCCGGATTCTGCTTGGCATCCATCGACCCAGTGGGATGCTGTGCGGTGTAGGCGGCATGCCCACTCGGTATATGAGTCTCCAGTCTGCTTGCTCGTCTCTCGGAACCGCCTCCGGTATGCCTCTGGTGTGACGGCATACCTGGCCAAAAGTGCTTCTTTTACCAGTCCATAGTTCATAATATCCTTGTCTGGAATGGCCCTGAATGCTTCACTGGCCCGGCCGGACAATTTCCCAGACAAAATGGTAACCCATTCCTCTGTGGGCACCCGGTGTAGGGCACATTGCCGTTCAAAATCAGCAAGGTACCCATCAATCTCCCCTTCAGTTTCAATGAAGTTCTTAAAAGCAGCAAAATGTATCTTTCTCCTTTCAGTTGGTGCTGCTGTGACTTCTGCTGCTGCAGAACGTCTTTGCCGTAGCCAATTTGCGTCCACAGCCGCCATAACCCGGTCTATGATCTCCAGTGGAGGGTTAGGACCATAGTGTGCCAGTCTTAGCTTAACAGCCCGATCAAAACTTTCTTCCTCCGGGGTCCTGTCTGTTACGCTGGGCCTTTCCGTTATGTTGGGTCTTTCCGCTCCATCCATTTGGACAAGTTCTGTGATCATGTCCATCTTCTTATGGTTTCTGGCTGCTCTGCCCCGGCTCTCCAGTAAGTCCTTGAGGGTAGAGAGCTTCAGCCGTTCCTACTGTGTCTCCATTTTCCTGTGTCCTTGTAGCTGTCCTTTAAGGCTGTGGGATCATCTCACTGCTTGCCAACAATTGTAACGGAACCCCAAATGGGACAGGGGTTAAATCCGTACACGATATTCCATTCCCCCCAGAAACGAGACACACAGCTCTGGTTGAGGTTCAAAACAGGGAATGAATCTTTATTATCTGCACATGGTAACACATTCCTCTTCAAAATACATCCCTCCCACCCTTGGGAAACAGGGTGGGTTAAATTGTCCAATGACAATGGTGATACCGGTCAGGTGTGTTCAAACTTCTCCTTCAGTAAACAGTCTTAGCAGGGGAGGGGGGTTTGCTGGAGTGATTCCCCCCTTTCCTCACAGCAAGACACTTAGACATCCCATAATAGGTATTCAGACTGTCTACCAAGCTCCAATCCACATAGCAGACTTAATTACCACAATAGACAATGGAATGCAATCACACCCCACCCCTTTCATCACAGCAAGCTTACTAGTATACATCAACCAACACACAATATATATATATACAATATCTGACCGCATTAAATGTGACTAGCACAGACCATAGTGGGGTTCTCATTCACCCTGTGCCCCTAACGTCACTCCTGTTACAGAGTACATGGACCATAGGGGGAGTACATGGACCATAGGTGGAGTACATGGACCATAGGGTGAGTACATGGACCATAGGGTGAGTACATGGACCATAGGGGGAGTACATGGACCATAGGGGGGAGTACATGGACCATAGGGTGAGTACATGGACCATAGGGGGAGTACATGGACCATAGGGGGAGTACATGGACCATAGGGGGGAGTACATGGACCATAGGGTGAGTACATGGACCATAGGGTGAGTACATGGACCATAGGGGGAGTACATGGACCATAGGGTGAGTACATGGACCATAGGGTGAGTACATGGACCATAGGAGGAGTACATGGACCATAGGGGGAGTACATGGACCATAGGGGGAGTACATGGACCATAGGGGGGAGTACATGGACCATAGGGTGAGTACATGGACCATAGGGTGAGTACATGGACCATAGGGGGAGTACATGGACCATAGGGGGAGTACATGGACCATAGGGTGAGTACATGGACCATAGGGGGAGTACATGGACCATAGGGGGGAGTACATGGACCATAGGGTGAGTACATGGACCATAGGGGGAGTACATGGACCATAGGGTGAGTACATGGACCATAGGGGGAGTACATGGACCATAGGGGGGAGTACATGGACCATAGGGTGAGTACATGGACCATAGGGTGAGTACATGGACCATAGGGGGAGTACATGGACCATAGGGGGAGTACATGGACCATAGGGTGAGTACATGGACCATAGGGGGAGTACATGGACCATAGGGGGGAGTACATGGACCATAGGGTGAGTACATGGACCATAGGGTGAGTACATGGACCATAGGGGGAGTACATGGACCATAGGGGGAGTACATGGACCATAGGGGGGAGTACATGGACCATAGGGTGAGTACATGGACCATAGGGTGAGTACATGGACCATAGGGGGGATACATGGACCATAGGGGGAATACATGGAACATAGGGGGGATACATGGACCATAGGGGGGATACATGGAACATAGGGTGAGTACATGGACCATAGGGGGAGTACATGGACCATAGGGGGAGTACATGGACCATAGGGGGGAGTACATGGACCATAGGGTGAGTACATGGACCATAGGGGGGAGTACATGGACCATAGGGGCAGTACATGGACCATAGGGTGAGTACATGGACCATAGGGGGGATACATGGACCATAGGGGGAATACATGGAACATAGGGGGGATACATGGACCATAGGGGGGATACATGGACCATAGGGTGAGTACATGGACCATAGGGGGAGTACATGGACCATAGGGGGAGTACATGGACCATAGGGGGGAGTACATGGACCATAGGGTGAGTACATGGACCATAGGGTGAGTACATGGACCATAGGGGGGATACATGGACCATAGGGGGGGATACATGGACCATAGGGGGGATACATGGACCATAGGGGGGGATACATGGACCATAGGGGGAATACATGGACCATAGGGGGGGATACATGGACCATAGGGGGGGATACATGGACCATAGGGGGGATACATGGACCATAGGGGGGAGTACATGGACCATAAGGGGAGTACATGGACCATAGGGTGAGTACATGGACCATAGGGGGAGTACATGGACCATAGGGGGGAGTACATGGACCATAGGGTGAGTACATGGACCATAGGGGGAGTACATGGACCATAGGGGGAGTACATGGACCATAGGGGTGAGTACATGGACCATAGGGGGGATACATGGACCATAGGGGGAATACATGGAACATAGGGGGGAGTACATGGACCATAGGGTGAGTACATGGACCATAGGGTGAGTACATGGACCATAGGGGGGATACATGGACCATAAGGGGAATACATGGAACATAGGGGGGATACATGGACCATAGGGGGGATACATGGACCATAGGGGGGATACATGGACCATAGGGGGAGTACATGGACCATAGGGGGAGTACATGGATTGAAAACTGGCTACAAGGGCGAGTTCAGAGGGTGGTGATAAATGGGGTGTACTCAGAATGGTCGGGGGGTCCCCCAGGGTTCTGTGCTGGGACCAATCCTGTTTAATTTGTTCATAAATGACCTGGGGGAGGGGTAAGCAGAGCAATCTCTGTATTTGCGGACAATAATAAGCTAAGCAGGGCAATAACTTCTCCACAGGATGTGGAAACCTAACAAGAAGATCTGAACAAATTAATGGGGGGGAGGGACAACTACATGGCCAATGAAGTTCAATGTAGAAAAATGTAAAATAATGCATTTGGGTGGTAAACATATGAATGCAATCTATACACTGGGGGGGGGACCTCTGGGGGGATCTGGCATGGAAAAGGACCTGGGGGTCCTAGTAGATGAGAGGCTCAGGTATGGGGGAGGGAGGAGCTCAGGTATGGGGGGAGAACCTCTGGGGGGATCTAGGATGGAGAAGGACCTGGGGGTCCTAGTAGATGAGAGGCTCAGCAATGAGGGAGGAGCTCAGGTATGGGGGAGGGAACCTCAGGGGGTCCTAGTAGATGAGAGGCTCAGCAATGGGGGAGGGAGGAGCTCAGGTATGGGGGAGGGAGGAGCTCAGGTATGGGGGGAGAACCTCTGGGGGGATCTAGGATGGAGAAGGACCTGGGGGTCCTAGTAGATGAGAGGCTCAGCAATGGGGGAGGGAGGAGCTCAGGTATGGGGGAGGGAGGAGCTCAGGTATGGGGGAGGGAGGAGCTCAGGTATGGGGGAGGGAGGAGCTCAGGTATGGGGGGGACCTCTGGGGGTCCTAGTAGATGAGAGGCTCAGCAATGCCAAGCTGCTGCTAACAAAGCAAACAGAATATTGGCATTAAAAAGGGGATCAACTCCAGAGATAAAAGGATAATTCTCCCCTCTACAAGACTCTGGTCCGGCCGCACCTGGAGTATGCTGTCCAGTTCTGGGCTCCAGTCCTCAGGAAGGATGTACTGGAAATGGAGAAAGTACAAAGGATAACAAAGCTAATAAAGGGTCTGGAGGAGGAATGGAGGATATTAGTGATGAGGAAAGGTTGTGAGCTCTGAACTTATTCTCTCTGGAGAAGAGACGGGGGAGGGGAGAGGATTTCACAAATATCGGACTGGTGACCCCACAATAGGGGAAAACTATTCCCCGGAAGGGAGCTTAATAATAAAACACGGGGCCACTCATTAAAATGAGAAGAAAAGAGGTGTAACCTTAAACTACGTAGAGGGTTCTTTACTGTAAGAGCGGCAAGGATGTGGAATTCCCTTCCACAGGCGGTGGTCTCAGCGGAGGAGGGGCATCGATGGTTTCAAGAAACTATTAGATAATCACCTGAAGGACCACAACATACAGAGATATACAATGTAACACTGACATCCAATCACACAGAGGGGGGGGGGGACTTGTGTCTTTTTTCACCCCCACCTTCTATGTAACAAGATCCAGAGTCTTCCACGCACCACCTTGTCTCATGATCTCAAGTGCCAGAGACTACCAGGTGCCATCTTATTTCAAGTGTGTCATCACAATTGAGTTCCCCCACCCATTACCCAAATACTAAAAGTGCCCCCCACCCTCCGAAGTGTGATAGTGTCCCTTCACTAACCCTGTGAGCGCCTCTCACCATTCAAACTCTGATAGTGCCCCCCACCCTCCGAAGTCTGATAGTGCCCCCCACCCTCCAAAGTCTGATAGTGTCCCCCACCCTCCGAAGTCTGATAGTGTCCCTTCACTAACCCTGTGAGTGCCTCCCACCATCCAAACTCTGATAGTGCCCCCCACCCTCCGAAGTCTGATAGTGTCCCTTCACTAACCCTGTGAGCGCCTCTCACCATTCAAACTCTGATAGTGCCCCCCACCCTCCGAAGTCTGATAGTGCCCCCCACCCTCCAAAGTCTGATAGTGTCCCCCACCCTCCGAAGTCTGATAGTGTCCCTTCACTAACCCTGTGAGTGCCTCCCACCATCCAAACTCTGATAGTGCCCCCCACCCTCCGAAGTCTGATAGTGTCCCTTCACTAACCCTGTGAGCGCCTCTCACCATTCAAACTCTAAGAGTGCCCCTCACCCTCCGAAGTCTGAGAGTGCCCCCCACCCTCCAAAGTCTGATAGTGCCCCCCACCCTCCGAAGTCTGATAGTGCCCCCCACCCTCCAAAGTCTGATAGTGTCCCCCACCCTCCGAAGTCTGATAGTGTCCCTTCACTAACCCTGTGAGTGCCTCCCACCATCCAAACTCTGATAGTGCCCCCCACCCTCCGAAGTCTGATAGTGTCCCTTCACTAACCCTGTGAGCGCCTCTCACCATTCAAACTCTAAGAGTGCCCCTCACCCTCCGAAGTCTGAGAGTGCCCCCCACCCTCCAAAGTCTGATAGTGCCCCCCACCCTCCAAAGTCTGATAGTGCCCCCCACCCTCCAAAGTCTGATAGTGTCCCCCACCCTCTGAAGTCTGATAGTGTCCCTTCACTAACCCTGTGAGTGCCTCCCACCATCCAAACTCTGATAGTGCCTGTGACGGACCCATCCGTATACTGGACATATTGTGTTCGTCTGCTTTGCCGTTTTACATGAAGTCGCCCATTCGTATGTCGACCACGAGGCGATCGGACTATGCGGATGGGATCTGGGCGCTATTCCCCAATAATATGCCCTCAGTTCCAGGCTATCTGGGGATACGTTATATGAATATAAAATGTTCGGCAGTTATAAAGTTATAGATTTTAATGTCTGTTATTTCAGTCTCCCATCTGGTCCCCTAGGGGAGTGTCCACCAGGTGGGAGACCTGCATAAATACGGGCGGGTAGCCCACAATAAACAGTTTGTGTTTTACCCTCATGATGGAGCTTGGTCTCGTTATTGGAGGGGATTGGGTTACTGGCCACTAAGGACGGGGTATGGAGAGGGTTGCCGGTTGGAACCTATTGCACTTCGGCGGTTAGCGGCGGTTCGTGTACTTTGGAGCTCGGGAAGAGAGGTACCGCAACAGTGCCCCCCACCCTCCGAAGTCTGATAGTGTCCCCCACCCTCCGAAGTCTGATAGTGTCCCTTTACTAACCCTGTGAGTGCCTCTCACCATTCAAACTCACAATGGTGAAAATTTCAGGTGCACAGAATTGCATGACAGCCGAAATCACATCGCCGTGATCTTGGAAAAGGATCCCATATTACTTTGGTGTGATTCCAGTGCGATTTTGGCTCCACAGAATAGGCAACCACACCCCAAACACAACCAAGTTACATCCCAAAATGACATTGAAAATTGGAATAAAATGGGATCGCAGTACTGTGAACACAATCCAGACTCCTCGATGCTGGAACCAGGCAATATGGCTGAATATTGCAGCCAAGAACTAGATGACATTAGCTTAGGTGCAAACTGGAACTCACTTTATTGTAAACTCACAGAATATATAGCACGCAAAATCAGATAAGAGCTTGTGATGGACTTTTTACCTATATGCTTCAGTTTAATCCTCCCTGCTTGTTTAAGGCTGTTAATTGTATTTACTCTTCTGCAGCTAGCCCTGTTTCAAATGTTAATTGTTCTAGCCCTGTGTTTACTGGTTACTGTGATTAGATAAGTGGCTCATGTTAATTATGCTGATTGCTTCCTTGTGATAATTATCTCTCTATATGCGGGGTCGAGCGGTCTGGTTGATGTATTCAGTACAGCTAGTGCTCAGCGTCACTGATGTCATTGTCTAAAGAAAATGTGTTTTCAGCATCGGCCCCGTCGTGTCTACCTACTCATCTGTATGGAAGCCCCAGTGTGAGGGGGCGGAGATTTGTCATTGTAACAGTTTTGGAAATGACATATAAGCTGTGTGATATATCATTAAACTCTGTGTTGTTCCAGCAGTAAGCTTGGCATGTGTGGCTTTCTGGGCGATTCCAGGGATATCCCTCCTCGTGGAATATTGGGGTGATTTTCGTTATGGGAAGAAGGGAACGTTGACGGGGATATCATACCGATACCGTCACAATTGGTTGGTAGCAGTGGGATTTTTCCCTTCTATTCCCCTTCACACCCGGATTCCAAGCAGACACTGGGAACAGTGAATGGAAGGCTGCTACACCCTGCTTAAAAGAAATACACTGAAAGAACTACTGGAAGTTCGTGGAAGGATTGCTAGCAACAAAACCAAGCGGGTCATCATAGCAGAATTAATGGAGCTAGACCAGGAGAACGGGATTGCAGCAACGCCAGCAGTACAAGAGATGGAGACACCAGTAATTCAGGAGGAGTCACCAACCAACAAGCTAATGAGAGAGAAGCTAGCGTGGTTCGGCCCGAACCCAACGCCGGATGTGGTGCTGAAAGTGATGGACCTGTTAGCGAAGGAGGCTAAAGAAATAAGAGACGCGGAGCTACAGAAGGATAAACAAATACGAGACGCAGAGCTACAGTTAAAACTGGCAGCAGTCCAACAAGCAGCCGCACATTCTACGAACAGTGAGTACAGCACAGCAGACGCAAGGAAGATTCCGTTTAGCGCTTTTAAAGCTTTTGATGAAAAGGACTGTGAGATTGATAACTTCCTGGCGGATTTTGAGCGACAATGTAACCTGCACCGAATAGCTAGAGGAGAGTGGGTTTCAATATTGTCAGGCAAACTGTCAGGCAAAGCTTCTGATGCTTTCCGGACCGTGCCAGATCAGGATATCCATAGCTACGCCCGGGTTAAAGAAGTGCTCCTGGCTCGTTATGCAGTAACCCCAGAGTCCCACCGACAGAAGTTCAGGGACTCACGCAAAACCACGGAAGACTCTTACGCAGAATGGGCATGCCAGCTGTCCCTGTCGGCCTCTAACTGGGTTAACAGCAGCCAGGCCACCACCGCAGAGGACATTTTGCAACTAATGCTCCTGGAGCAATTTTACAATCACATCCAGACGGACGTCAAGGATTGGGTGAGAGATCGCAGGCCCATGACTCTACCAGAGGCCGCGAAGTTGGCGGATGAATATGCGGATACTCGCAAGACAAACCAGGTCACACCACGGGTACAACCCCCACAACCAAAGGCACCCTCACACCCACCAGCCGCTAGATACCAACCGCCTAACAGACCGATGACATCTAGCCCTCGCTACCCACGCCAGGAGGACAACGAACAACGCTGCTTCTGGTGCAAACAGTTGGGTCACTTCAAGCAGAATTGCCCCCTGAACGACAACACCAGGTCAAATTGGTCTCAACCTGGGTACCGCCCACCAGCAGCAGCCCATTGTGTAGACTCAGCTTGGGATCCCCAGGAGCTGGGTCAGGAAGAACCATTGGGCACCCCTTACGAAGCCCTTGTAACGGACACATGCATGCTGCCGAGACAGTTATAATCTTCGTGCAGGGGGACTACAAGGAACTGCATGGCTTGTCACAAGTGGAGGTACCATATTGTATTCTGAGCACAAAGGGTTAATTGGACAAGTTTCTTTTCATTGTTGAATGCTAATGTTCCCTTCGCATACCTAATGAACCCTCTTTTGTGTGCAGGTAAACAGCCCCCTGTGAGGTGTATGCTGATGGGGATTATGTGTGAGTGATAATTGTTTTAAAGGTTAATTGAATTCTATGTGCCTGGCCAGGAAATGTTAAGTGGGGTGAGGTGCCGAAGCGGCTAGAAACTGGTCAAGTGATTAATTCAAGGAGATGTCATTGTTTCAGGGGGTCTGTGTTGAAGCCCCCTACTGGGAAAAGGGGAGGGCGGAAACTGTCATTGTTCTTGTAACAGTTGTAACCAGATATAAGCAGGTGAAATATGCCAAATAAAGTCAGTCTACTTGACCCTTCAAACGTAGTCCGTCTCGTTTCTTGGAAGGGCGTTCGATGGGATATACCGGCGGTACTTGCATATCGCAGCTTGCCAGGGAAAAGGACGTCTCCAACGGCTGAGACCCTCACACTACATGGGTAGCCGTTACAGAGTATATGGAGTGATGTGTTGTGGGACATGTGGGGGTTCTCTGGAGAAGGGGTGAGGCTGATATCGACTTTTATGGAAATCTGATGATTTATGATAAATCCATGCTTATTTCCATCTCTTTTTGGTTAAGGAGATCATCATTTTGTGGTAAGGTGCCATCCATGAGCACTTGTTTGCGGTGATTCATTTCCATTCCTTGGTGGAGGAGGAAGTCTACACAGATTTATGGACTTATCCTGCAAAATCTTTTTCACTATCATTTGGACTGTTTATGCGCAATATCTGTTTTATCTCCTATCATAGGAGTCTTATACATTTGTTAGACACTATCAGCACTATTTTATTAATTTCCACACATTATTGTATATTATTCCACTACTATCTCACTATTATTTATATTTACTTTCATTTAGGTTTATGATTAATTGGTTATTCATATAATCATTCCCACAACTTATTGATTTATTTATTTAGCGCATCCTTTTTACCCTCACGTATGACCACAAGACGTTTTTCTTCTGATTGCGGAAGAGACGTGGACATTGGTCTGTGGGGAGGAATCTTGGTGAAGGACCATGTGTGGCCTGTGGAAACCGTTTTGATGGTCCAATAATCTGAGATCGAGGCCACCCAGACGTGCCGGAAGAGACGTAAGCGAGCCCTTCCCCCGACGCGCCTGGGCGGGCCCAATCTCAAATGGATTGCGCTGGCTCACGACCACCGGATGTCTGATTCTTGGCGGATTTTTACTGAAATTATGTGAATGAATGAATGAATGACTTATATAGCGCAACTCATGCGAACTGAATCGCCTCTGGACGCTTTTTCCAGCCAGAGTCTGCTTGGCTGGTGCGGTCATTTTTACCCCGTAGGATCGTGACACGCTAGGGACACACAGTCATACACACAGATATACATATATATACTGGGCCAATTCGGACAAGATCCAATTTACCTACCAGCATGTCTTTGGAGTGTGGGAGGAAACCGGAGTACCCGGAGGAAACCCACGCAGGCACAGGGAGAACATGCAAACTCCAGGCAGATGTGTCGTGGTCGGGATCCAAACCAGTGACCCTTTTTACTGCCAGGCGAAAGTGCTACTCACTACACCACTGTGCTGCCTATTCCAATTCCAGCTTCTGCTGAAATCCGGACCGGGCTTATAAGAGCGTGCTTCTCTCGAGCGCTGAGTCTACGCTGAGGCCTTCTTTGATTGAATGGGCGCCTATCCTGGGCAAGGAATCCTGACTTCCCACCTGTGGCTTGTTACCGAATAAGAAAGACCCTTCGGAGGGGATTTTACACCATGCCTGCTTGGAGGCTGGGTCAGCCAACCAGGGGCGCAACCATAAGACAGCATCGCTCTAGCCAAAAGGCGAAGAAGGTCAATAGACGCCTCTCCAAAAAAAGCAACTGCCACTTTGAGTTCTTGTACTGCTGAACCCTGTGCAAGGTCCTCTGCAACACCTTTCAAAACAGAGTCCACATTTTCAACCCAGGCCTCCATGGCCTAATGCCGCGTACACACGGTGTGATGAAAAAAAAAACGATGTTTTTCAAACTTCATTTTAAAAATCGACGTTGCCTACACACCATCGTTTTTTTCAAAATGCTCTAGCAAAGCACTCTGTTCCATTCAAGCTCGCGTCATAACTTGCTTCTGAGCATGCGCAGGTTTAAAAACGTAGTTTTTGCCCACACACGGTCATTTTTTATGACACAAAAAACGACGTTTTGAAAAACGACATAAAAAAATTGAAGCATGTTCGAATTTTTTTTTTTGTCGTTTTTCAGAAGACATAAAACAACGTTTTTCCCACACACGGTCATTTTAAATGACGTTTTTAAAAATGTCATTTTTTTTCATCACAAAAAACGACCGTGTGTACGCGGCATAAGAGGTAATTGCAAGGCGCTAAAGCTGGTTTACAGGCCATCCCAGTCAAGCCTTTTGAGATCTTGATCAATCTTGCGTTCCAGACCAACTTTAAAAGATAGAGAATCTTCTAGCGGAAGGGTAACATGCTTTGCTAGACGCATGATTGCGGCATCAACCAGGGGAGCTTTTTCCAAATGCTTTACATCCTCGGCTTTAAAGGGATAGAGTCTGGAGGACTTGTTAAGCATCTTGTCTCCCTTGCTCCATTCTTCCTCAAAAACGCCTTTCAGTTCAGAGGGAAGAGGGGAGTTGGGCGTTCTTTTCCAAGTTGTTTGAAAAGTTTCTCTGGGGGAGCGGTGGTATCCTCCAACTTTAGGGTCTAGGACGGCACTGAGGTAAGTGAAGGAGGACTGCACTGAGGTAAGTGAAGGAGGACGGCACTGAGGTAAGTGAAGGAGGACGGCACTGAGGTAAGTGAAGGAGGACTGCACTGAGGTAAGTGAAGGAGGACTGCACTGAGGTGAGTAAAGGAGGACGGCACTGAGGTAAGTGAAGGAGGACGGCACTGAGGTAAGTGAAGGAGGACGGCACTGAGGTAAGTGAAGGAGGACTGCACTGAGGTAAGTGAAGGAGGACGGCACTGAGGTAAGTGAAGGAGGACGGCACTGAGGTGAGTGAAGGAGGACGGCACTGAGGTAAGTGAAGGAGGACGGCACTGAGGTAAGTGAAGGAGGACGGCACTGAGGTAAGTGAAGGAGGACTGCACTGAGGTAAGTGAAGGAGGACGGCACTGAGGTAAGTGAAGGAGGACTGCACTGAGGTAAGTGAAGGAGGACGGCACTGAGGGAAGTGAAGGAGGACGGCACTGAGGTAAGTGGAGGAGGACGGCACTGAGGTAAGTGGAGGAGGACGGCACTGAGGGAAGTGAAGGAGGACGGCACTGAGGTAAGTGAAGGAGGACGGCACTGAGGTAAGTGAAGGAGGACGGCACTGAGGGAAGTGAAGGAGGACGGCACTGAGGTAAGTGAAGGAGGACGGCACTGAGGTAAGTGAAGGAGGACGGCACTGAGGGAAGTGAAGGAGGACGGCACTGAGGTAAGTGAAGGAGGACGGCACTGAGGGAAGTGAAGGAGGACGGCACTGAGGTAAGTGAAGGAGGACGGCACTGAGGGAAGTGAAGGAGGACGGCACTGAGGTAAGTGAAGGAGGACGGCACTGAGGTGAGTGAAGGAGGACGGCACTGAGGTAAGTGAAGGAGGACGGCACTGAGGTAAGTGAAGGAGGACGGCACTGAGGTAAGTGAAGGAGGACGGCACTGAGGGAAGTGAAGGAGGACGGCACTGAGGTAAGTGAAGGAGGACGGCACTGAGGGAAGTGAAGGAGGACGGCACTGAGGTAAGTGAAGGAGGACGGCACTGAGGTGAGTGAAGGAGGACGGCACTGAGGTAAGTGAAGGAGGACTGCACTGAGGTAAGTGAAGGAGGACGGCCCTGAGGGAAGTGAAGGAGGACGGCACTGAGGTAAGTGAAGGAGGACAGCACTGAGGTAAGTGAAGGAGGACGGCACTGAGGTAAGTGAAGGAGGACGGCACTGAGGTAAGTGAAGGAGGACGGCACTGAGGTAAGTGAAGGAGGACGGCACTGAGGTAAAGGAAGATATTTAGGGACATTTTCTTTTACCTTTATAACCCCTTTAAGTTGTCAACCTATAGAAACCAGACACTTTTTGACAGTTACTCCCATATTGACACATATTGGTTGGGCAGAATTTAGTATAAACTTTATAGTCTTGTTGTCCGGAGGGGTACTTAAAGGGTCACTAAAGGAATTTTTTTTTTAGCTGAAATGACTGGTTACAGGACATAGAGACATAATAGTTAACTGATTCCTTTTAAAAATGATTACAAATAGATAAAAAAACAATCATATAATGTGCCTGCAGTGTAGTGTTGTTTTTGCTGTTGTTTGCTGGTTCTCTGATGTACAAAGAGCCACTAGAGGGCAGTCAGCCAATAGAGAGCAGTGATACTTTGTCTAAAACTCCTCAGCACCAATCCAGTTTCGTTTTACACACAGCTCCTTGATTAGTGACCACCGTGAGAAATCTCCCAGTACTGTGGTTATCAGGAAACAGGCAACCAGGAAGTGTCCAGAACAGAGAGGAATTACAGCAACATGAAAGCAAAAACGAACAATGAGGACATGAAACCAGGACTGCAGCAAGGTAAAGGAAGCTATTTAGCTAAAAAAAAAAATTCCTTTAGTGACCCTTTAAGAGAAGGAAAATTAGATGAAAGGGACTGAAGAAAAAAAAGAACTGAAGGAGGAGACTCGCTCCCACAGGGAGGGCGGAGGGACAGACTGATGGGAGACGGACTCCCAGGAAAAGGGGGCGTGACACGGACTCCCAGGAAAAGGGGGCGGGACACGGACTCCCATAAAAGGGGGCGGGACACAGACGCCCATAAAAGGGGGCGGGACACGGAGGCCCATAAAAGGGGGCGGGACACAGACTCCCACGAAAAGGGGGCGGGACACGGACTCCCATAAAAGGGGGCGGGACACAGACTCCCACGAAAAGGGGGCGGGACACGGACTCCCATAAAAGGGGGCGGGACACGGACTCCCAGGAAAAGGGGGCGGGACGCGGACGCCCATAAAAGGGGGCGGGACACGGACTCCCAGGAAAAGGGGGCGGGACACGGACTCCCATAAAAGGGGGCGGGACACGGACGCCCATAAAAGGGGGCGGGACACGGACTCCCACACAAAGGGGGCACACTGGGAGAGACTCTCAGACAGACTGATTCACTTGCACTATGCATGAAGACATATTCTTATCCCATGAAGATCCATAGAAAGCCACGGCAGCCATTTTTACTCTGGTCACTTGCCAGTAGGAAATAGCCATTTTGGAACGGGTAGTTATGTCATTTTTGATTTTATCTCAAATCTATTGTTCTCTAAAATATTGAACTATTGAATATTTTGCAATTATGATTTATTCTCATTAATCAATAACTGGTAGATTTGTCTCTAAAGAGTCAATTTATCATTATATTTTTCTTTTTACATAGTTCCAATTTTAGTGACAAAACAAACGTCCAATTTATTCCACATTGGTAACCACTTACTTACCTGCAGTATAGTAACGGTTGGACGTGTGAAATAGACGTTCTGTTTCATTGTCATTTACATAAAGTTATTGAACCAAATTGAGAACCTACCATGGCACCAATGTCACGTGTACCGCATGCCCATTTGGGGTATTTTATTGATTTTCAAGTCGTTCATGTAACGCAATTGGTATTTAAATTTCATGTAAATATTCATATTTTTGTCAACCAATAAATGTATCGATTTTGTATGATCATACGTCTCCGTGAATACGTTTCATATTATAGACTCTGTCATATAGATTGACTTGTATTCAAAAAATATCTTCATTAAAAAGAATTCAAAATACATACCGTGCGGGCAAAACTGACCTCAAAAAGGCGCAACAATACAGAATGGGATTGAGTGTTTGGGCGCCATGTGTCATTGGTGAAGGATTGTGGAGGTCGTGGTTCCAGCCTCTACACCATGTTCTTTGAAGCTTGTATTCCATACAGATTGGGAGGGGTCTGAGTCCTGAGTGGGAGGAGTCTGGGGTTTCGGAATGGGAGGGGTCTGAGTCCTGAATGGGAGGAGTCTGAGATTGTGATTGAGTGTTTGGGCGCCATGTGTCATTGGTGAAGGATTGTGGAGGTCGTGGTTCCAGCCTCTACACCATGTTCTTTGAAGCTTGTATTCCATACAGATTGGGAGGGGTCTGAGTCCTGAGTGGGAGGAGTCTGGGGTTTCGGAATGGGAGGGGTCTGAGTCCTGAATGGGAGGAGTCTGAGATTGGGATTGAGTGTTTGGGCGCCATGTGTCATTGGTGAAGGATTGTGGAGGTCGTGGTTCCAGCCTCTACACCATGTTTTTTGAAGCTTGTATTCCATACAGATTGGGAGGGGTCTGAGTCCTGAGTGGGAGGAGTCTGGGGTTTCGGAATGGGAGGGGTCTGAGTCCTGAATGGGAGGAGTCTGAGATTGGGATTGAGTGTTTGGGCGCCATGTGTCATTGGTGAAGGATTGCGGAGGTCGATGTTCCAGCCTCTACACCATGTTCTTTGAAGCTTGTATTCCATACAGATTGGGAGGGGTCTGAGTCCTGAGTGGGAGGAGTCTGGGGTTTCGGAATGGGAGGGGTCTGAGTCCTGAATGGGAGGAGTCTGAGATTGTGATTGAGTGTTTGGCCCTCCATGTGTCATTGGTGAAGGATTGCGGAGGTCGATGTTCCAGCCTCTACACCATGTTTTTTGAAGCTTGTATTCCATACAGATTGGGAGGGGTCTGAGTCCTGAGTGGGAGGAGTCTGGGGTTTCGGAATGGGAGGGGTCTGAGTCCTGAATGGGAGGAGTCTGAGATTGGGATTGAGTGTTTGGGCGCCATGTGTCATTGGTGAAGGATTGCGGAGGTCGATGTTCCAGCCTCTACACCATGTTCTTTGAAGCTTGTATTCCATACAGATTGGGAGGGGTCTGAGTCCTGAGTGGGAGGAGTCTGGGGTTTCGGAATGGGAGGGGTCTGAGTCCTGAATGGGAGGAGTCTGAGATTGGGATTGAGTGTTTGGGCGCCATGTGTCATTGGTGAAGGATTGTGGAGGTCGTTGTTCCAGCCTCTACACCATGTTTTTTGAAGCTTGTATTCCATACAGAATGGGATTGGGTGTTTGGGCGCCATGTGCCATTGGTGAAGGATTGTGGAGGTCGTTGTTCCAGCCTCTACACCATGTTTTTTGAAGCTTGTATTCCATACAGAATGGGATTGGGTGTTTGGGCGCCATGTGCCATTGGTGAAGGATTGTGGAGGTCGTTGTTCCAGCCTCTACACCATGTTTTTTGAAGCTTGTATTCCATACAGAATGGGATTGGGTGTTTGGGCGCCATGTGCCATTGGTGAAGGATTGTGGAGGTCGTTGTTCCAGCCTCTACACCATGTTCTTTGAAGCTTGTATTCCATACAGAATGGGATTGTTTGGGCGCCATGTGCCCTTGGTGAAGGATTGTGGAGGTCGATGTTCCAGCCTCTACACCATGTTCTTTGAAGCCCACCTTAAGCTATGGATTAAGCTCTGGTAGATCATTTTAGTTTTCATTCCATACAGAATGGGATTGAGTGTTGGTGGTAAGAGAAAGTGGAGATAGGCCAAAGGGACATGGAGGAATGTAGAACTGGGACCTGCAAATCTATGGATCATCGATAGGCTGATCATAGGAATGTAGAAGAGAAGCACAGCACTGATGTGACGCACACAAGTCCGGAAAACTTTCCAGCGTGCCGACACTAAACTTAGTTGAAAAACGGCTCGTAATATCAGGGCATAGGAGAGAAGAATAAGGAAAGCGTCCAGGCCCATGGTGGAGATCACAGCAAACATACTGTAGATGTTATTCTCCGTAGACTTGGAGCAGAGGAGCCTCATGATGTCGGGGTGTAAGCAGAACGCATGGGACAGCATGGCGCTCCTGCAGAGTCTGGACGTCTGGACCATGACGGGAATAGGCAATATCACTGCAAAGCTGCGCAGCACGGTGAGTAGTCCTAATCTCCTGGTCAGGTGACGAGTGAGGAGGGACGGATATCTCAGAGGGTTGCAGATTGCTACAAACCTGTCATAGGACATAGCCAGAAGAATAGAAGATTCCATGACGGAAAAAGAATGAATGAAGAACATCTGAAGCAGACAAAGTGGCACTGGGAGCTCCATAGACTGGAAGGAGAAAACCCCCAGAACTGTGGGGATTGTAGCCAATGAGAGCCCCAGGTCAGCGATGGCCAGCATGGACACCAAGTCATACATCGGAATCTGCAGAGATTCATCTGTCCTTATTAGAAGTATTAGTATAAAGTTTCCAAACAATGAAAGAAGATAAAGGAGACAAAAGAATCCTAAGATCCAGGAATAGAAATCTTCTAGGCCCGGAATTCCCACCAGAACAACAGTGCGGAGATCGCTGCTTTCCGTCATATTCATGGAGGAGACCATTGGACCCCTAGACATGACAAAATAACAGGTTATTGCCTGAGATATAAGAGATTCACCTATCGTGATATGGAGTCCCGCCCCCGAGGAACAGCTGGCTCATCTAATGTATGAGTGAGATCTACATTACTTAGACCCAGAAGAAGAACGTCTGGCTGTGCTGTGGCCTGGTGCTGATTGTTAGGCCTAGAGGTGGCCAATCCCCTCCGCCTTTGATTTGCAGTGGGTGTGGCTTGCATTGTGGTCCCATGTTTGGCATGCTGGTCCTTGTGTTCCCTCTGAGGTGAGAAGATATTTAGGAAAGACAGAAGGTTCCGTCACCCCCTCACTGCTACCCCCTGTCCTTACCATTCAATCATAGGACTTGGTGATGAGGCTGACACTCATGGAGTTTAAATGGTGTTGGGAACACTAGTGGGGGGCATTTAGAATTTGGATGGAGGACAGTGGTGGAGAGAGCACCCCTAGAGTCTGGGTGGTATGGGGCACTCAGTGTTTAAATAGTGAAGGGTACTTGGGGTCAAATGTACAGGAAGTGGGTTTCTTTACCGTGTCCAGAGTGTCTCTGGTCACTGAAATATTAGGACTCCTGGTGGTGGGGGACACTCTCAGAGTTTGGATGGTGGGGGACACTCTCAGAGTTTGGATGGTGGGAGACATTCTCAGAGTTTGGATGGTGGGAGACATTCTCAGAGTTTGGATGGTGGGAGACACTCTCAGAGTTTGGATGGTGGGAGACACTCTCAGAGTTTGGATGGTGGGGGACACTCTCAGAGTTTGGATGGTGGGGGACATTCTCAGAGTTTGGATGGTGGGAGACATTCTCAGAGTTTGGATGGTGGGAGACATTCTCAGAGTTTGGATGGTGGGAGACACTCTCAGAGTTTGGATGGTGGGGGACACTCTCAGAGTTTGGATGGTGGGGGACACTCTCAGAGTTTGGATGGTGGGGGACATTCTCAGAGTTTGGATGGTGGGGGACACTCTCAGAGTTTGGATGGTGGGAGACACTCTCATAGTTTGGATGTTGGGGGACACTCTCATAGTTTGGATGTTGGGGGACACTCTCAGAGTTTGAATGGTGGGGGACACTCTCAGAGTTTGGATGGTAGGGGACACTCTCAGAGTTTGGATGGTGGGGGACACTCTCAGAGTTTGGATGGTGGGAGACATTCTCAGAGTTTGGATGGTGGGGGACACTCTCAGAGTTTGGATGGTGGGGGACACTCTCAGAGTTTGGATGGTGGGGGACACTCTCAGAGTTTGGATGGTGGGAGACACTCTCAGAGTTTGGATGGTGGGGGACACTCTCAGAGTTTGGATGGTGGGAGACACTCTCAGAGTTTGGATGGTGGGGGACACTCTCAGAGTTTGGATGGTGGGAGACACTCTCAGAGTTTGGATGGTGGGGGACACTCTCAGAGTTTGGATGGTGGGGGGCACTCTCAGAGTTTGGATGGTGGGGGACACTCTCAGAGTTTGGATGGTGGGAGACACTCTCAGAGTTTGGATGGTGGGGGACACTCTCAGAGTTTGGATGTTGGGGGGCACTCTCAGAGTTTGGATGGTGGGAGACATTCTCAGAGTTTGGATGGTGGGGGACACTCTCATAGTTTGGATGGTGGGGGACACTCTCAGAGTTTGGATAGTGGGAGACACTCTCAGAGTTTGGATGGTGGGAGACACTCTCAGAGTTTGGATGGTGGGAGACATTCTCAGAGTTTGGATGGTGGGGGGCACTCTCAGAGTTTGGATGGTGGGGGGCACTCTCAGAGTTTGGATGGTGGGGGACACTCTCAGAGTTTGGATGGTGGGGGACACTCTCAGAGTTTGGATGGTGGGAGACACTCTCAGAGTTTGGATGGTGGGGGGCACTCTCAGAGTTTGGATGGTGGGGGACACTCTCAGAGTTTGGATGGTGGGAGACACTCTCAGAGTTTGGATGGTGGGAGACACTCTCAGAGTTTGGATGGTGGGGGACACTCTCAGAGTTTGGATGGTGGAGACACTCTCAGAGTTTGGATGGTGGGAGACACTCTCAGAGTTTGGATGGTGGGAGACATTCTCAGAGTTTGGATGGTGGGGGACACTCTCATAGTTTGGATGGTGGAGACACTCTCAGAGTTTGGATGGTGGGAGACATTCTCAGAGTTTGGATGGTGGGAGACATTCTCAGAGTTTGGATGGTGGGGGACACTCTCAGAGTTTGGATGGTGGGAGACACTCTCAGAGTTTGGATGGTGGGGGACACTCTCAGAGTTTGGATGTTGGGGGACACTCTCATAGTTTGGATGGTGGGGACATTCTCAGAGTTTGGATGGTGGGAGACACTCTCAGAGTTTGGATGGTGGGAGACATTCTCAGAGTTTGGATGGTGGGGGACACTCTCAGAGTTTGGATGTTGGGGGACACTCTCATAGTTTGGATGGTGGGGACATTCTCAGAGTTTGGATGGTGGGAGACATTCTCAGAGTTTGGATGGTGGGGGACACTCTCAGAGTTTGGATGTTGGGGGACACTCTCATAGTTTGGATGGTGGGGACATTCTCAGAGTTTGGATGGTGGGAGACATTCTCAGAGTTTGGATGGTGGGGGACACTCTCAGAGTTTGGATGCTGGGAGACACTCTCAGAGTTTGGATGGTGGGGGACACTCTCAGAGTTTGGATGGTGGGGGACATTCTCAGAGTTTGGATGGTGGGGGACACTCTCAGAGTTTGGATGGTGGGGGACACTCTCAGAGTTTGGATGGTGGGGGACATTCTCAGAGTTTGGATGGTGGGAGACATTCTCAGAGTTTGGATGGTGGGGGACACTCTCAGAGTTTGGATGGTGGGGGACACTCTCAGAGTTTGGATGGTGGGGGACACTCTCAGAGTTTGGATGGTGGGAGACACTCTCAGAGTTTGGATGGTGGGGGACACTCTCAGAGTTTGGATGGTGGGGGACATTCTCAGAGTTTGGATGGTGGGGGACATTCTCAGAGTTTGGATGGTGGGAGACATTCTCAGAGTTTGGATGGTGGGAGACACTCTCAGAGTTTGGATGGTGGGAGACACTCTCAGAGTTTGGATGGTGGGGGACACTCTCAGAGTTTGGATGGTGGGGGACATTCTCAGAGTTTGGATGGTGGGGGACACTCTCAGAGTTTGGATGTTGGGAGACATTCTCAGAGTTTGGATGGTGGGGGACACTCTCAGAGTTTGGATGGTGGGAGACATTCTCAGAGTTTGGATGGTGGGGGACACTCTCAGAGTTTGGATGGTGGGGGACACTCTCAGAGTTTGGATGTTGGGGGACACTCTCAGAGTTTGGATGGTGGGGGACACTCTCAGAGTTTGGATGGTGGGGGGCACTCTCAGAGTTTGGATGGTGGGGGACACTCTCAGAGTTTGGATGCTGGGAGACACTCTCAGAGTTTGGATGGTGGGGGACACTCTCAGAGTTTGGATGGTGGGGGACATTCTCAGAGTTTGGATGGTGGGGGACACTCTCAGAGTTTGGATGGTGGGGGACACTCTCAGAGTTTGGATGGTGGGGGACATTCTCAGAGTTTGGATGGTGGGAGACATTCTCAGAGTTTGGATGGTGGGGGACACTCTCAGAGTTTGGATGGTGGGGGACACTCTCAGAGTTTGGATGGTGGGGGACACTCTCAGAGTTTGGATGGTGGGAGACACTCTCAGAGTTTGGATGGTGGGGGACACTCTCAGAGTTTGGATGGTGGGGGACATTCTCAGAGTTTGGATGGTGGGAGACATTCTCAGAGTTTGGATGGTGGGGGACACTCTCAGAGTTTGGATGGTGGGGGACATTCTCAGAGTTTGGATGGTGGGAGACATTCTCAGAGTTTGGATGGTGGGAGACATTCTCAGAGTTTGGATGGTGGGGGACACTCTCAGAGTTTGGATGGTGGGGGACACTCTCAGAGTTTGGATGGTGGGGGGCACTCTCAGAGTTTGGATGTTGGGAGACACTCTCAGAGTTTGGATGGTGGGAGACACTCTCAGAGTTTGGATGGTGGGAGACACTCTCAGAGTTTGGATGGTGGGGGGCATTCTCAGAGTTTGGATGGTGGGGGACACTCTCAGAGTTTGGATGGTGGGGGACACTCTCATAGTTTGGATGGTGGGGGACACTCTCAGAGTTTGGATGGTGGGGGACACTCTCAGAGTTTGGATGGTGGGGGACACTCTCAGAGTTTGGATGGTGGGGGACACTCTCAGAGTTTGGATGGTGGGGGGCACTCTCAGAGTTTGGATGTTGGGAGACACTCTCAGAGTTTGGATGGTGGGAGACATTCTCAGAGTTTGGATGGTGGGAGACACTCTCAGAGTTTGGATGGTGGGGGACACTCTCAGAGTTTGGATGGTGGGGGACATTCTCAGAGTTTGGATGGTGGGGGACACTCTCAGAGTTTGGATGGTGGGGGACACTCTCAGAGTTTGGATGGTGGGGGACATTCTCAGAGTTTGGATGGTGGGGGACACTCTCATAGTTTGGATGTTGGGGGACACTCTCATAGTTTGGATGTTGGGGGACACTCTCAGAGTTTGGATGGTGGGAGACACTCTCAGAGTTTGGATGGTGGGGGACATTCTCAGAGTTTGGATGGTGGGGGACACTCTCAGAGTTTGGATGGTGGGAGACACTCTCAGAGTTTGGATGGTGGGAGACACTCTCATAGTTTGGATGTTGGGGGACACTCTCATAGTTTGGATGTTGGGGGACACTCTCAGAGTTTGGATGGTGGGAGACACTCTCAGAGTTTGGATGGTGGGGGACACTCTCAGAGTTTGGATGGTGGGGGACACTCTCAGAGTTTGGATGGTGGGGGACATTCTCAGAGTTTGGATGGTGGGGGACACTCTCAGAGTTTGGATGGTGGGGGACACTCTCAGAGTTTGGATGGTGGGGGACATTCTCAGAGTTTGGATAGTGGGGGACATTCTCAGAGTTTGGATGGTGGGGGGCACTCTCAGAGTTTGGATGGTGGGAGACACTCTCAGAGTTTGGATGGTGGGAGACACTCTCAGAGTTTGGATGGTGGGGGACATTCTCAGAGTTTGGATGGTGGGGGACACTCTCAGAGTTTGGATGGTAGGGGACACTCTCAGAGTTTGGATGGTGGGGGACACTCTCAGAGTTTGGATGGTGGGAGACATTCTCAGAGTTTGGATGGTGGGAGACATTCTCAGAGTTTGGATGGTGGGGGACATTCTC
The DNA here is from genome assembly GCF_905171775.1 of Rana temporaria. NCBI lineage: Eukaryota > Metazoa > Chordata > Amphibia > Anura > Ranidae > Rana > Rana temporaria. The sequence goes on along the minus strand of NW_024404402.1, from coordinate 334,022 downwards.
AGAGTTTGGATGGTGGGGGACATTCTCATAGTTTGGATGGTGGGGGACATTCTCAGAGTTTGGATGGTGGGGGACACTCTCAGAGTTTGGATGGTGGGGGACATTCTCAGAGTTTGGATGTTGGGGGACACTCTCAGAGTTTGGATGGTGGGGGACACTCTCAGAGTTTGGATGGTGGGGGACACTCTCAGAGTTTGGATGGTGGGAGACACTCTCAGAGTTTGGATGGTGGGAGACACTCTCAGAGTTTGGATGGTGGGGGACACTCTCAGAGTTTGGATGGTGGGAGACATTCTCAGAGTTTGGATGGTGGGAGACACTCTCAGAGTTTGGATGGTGGGGGACACTCTCAGAGTTTGGATGGTGGGGGACACTATCAGAGTTTGGATGGTGGGAGACATTCTCAGAGTTTGGATGGTGGGGGACACTCTCAGAGTTTGGATGGTGGGGGGCATTCTCATAGTTTGGATGTTGGGGGACATTCTCAGAGTTTGGATGGTGGGGGACACTCTCAGAGTTTGGATGGTGGGGGACACTCTCAGAGTTTGGATGGTGGGAGACACTCTCAGAGTTTGGATGGTGGGAGACACTCTCAGTAATCATACACCGAGAAGGAAGACATCTTGTTACACTCCTCAGTAATCATACACCGAGAAGGAAGACACCTTGTTACACTCCTCAGTAATCATACACCGAGAAGGAAGGACACCTTGTTACACTCCTCAGTAATCATACACCGAGAAGGAAGGACACCTTGTTACACTCCTCAGTAATCATACACCGAGAAGGAAGACACCTTGTTACACTCCTCAGTAATCATACACCGAGAAGGAAGACATCTTGTTACACTCCTCAGTAATCATACACCGAGAAGGAAGACACCTTGTTACACTCCTCAGTAATCATACACCGAGAAGGAAGGACACCTTGTTACACTCCTCAGTAATCATACACCGAGAAGGAAGGACACCTTGTTACACTCCTCAGTAATCATACACCGAGAAGGAAGGACATCTTGTTACACTCCTCAGTAATCATACACCGAGAAGGAAGGACACTTGTTACACTCCTCAGTAATCATACACCGAGAAGGAAGACATCTTGTTACACTCCTCAGTAATCATACACCGAGAAGGAAGGACATCTTGTTACACTCCTCAGTAATCATACACCGAGAAGGAAGGACACCTTGTTACACTCCTCAGTAATCATACACCGAGAAGGAAGGACATCTTGTTACACTCCTCAGTAATCATACACCGAGAAGGAAGGACATCTTGTTACACTCCTCAGTAATCATACACCGAGAAGGAAGGACATCTTGTTACACTCCTCAGTAATCATACACCGAGAAGGAAGACATCTTGTTACACTCCTCAGTAATCATACACCGAGAAGGAAGGACACCTTGTTACACTCCTCAGTAATCATACACCGAGAAGGAAGGACACCTTGTTACACTCCTCAGTAATCATACACCGAGAAGGAAGGACATCTTGTTACACTCCTCAGTAATCATACACCGAGAAGGAAGGACACCTTGTTACACTCCTCAGTAATCATACACCGAGAAGGAAGGACATCTTGTTACACTCCTCAGTAATCATACACCGAGAAGGAAGACATCTTGTTACACTCCTCAGTAATCATACACCGAGAAGGAAGGACATCTTGTTACACTCCTCAGTAATCATACACCGAGAAGGAAGACATCTTGTTACACTCCTCAGTAATCATACACCGAGAAGGAAGGACATCTTGTTACACTCCTCAGTAATCATACACCGAGAAGGAAGGACATCTTGTTACACTCCTCAGTAATCATACACCGAGAAGGAAGGACACCTTGTTACACTCCTCAGTAATCATACACCGAGAAGGAAGGACATCTTGTTACACTCCTCAGTAATCATACACCGAGAAGGAAGGACATCTTGTTACACTCCTCAGTAATCATACACCGAGAAGGAAGGACATCTTGTTACACTCCTCAGTAATCATACACCGAGAAGGAAGGACATCTTGTTACACTCCTCAGTAATCATACACCGAGAAGGAAGGACATCTTGTTACACTCCTCAGTAATCATACACCGAGAAGGAAGACACCTTGTTACACTCCTCAGTAATCATACACCGAGAAGGAAGGACACCTTGTTACACTCCTCAGTAATCATACACCGAGAAGGAAGACATCTTGTTACACTCCTCAGTAATCATACACCGAGAAGGAAGGACACCTTGTTACACTCCTCAGTAATCATACACCGAGAAGGAAGGACATCTTGTTACACTCCTCAGTAATCATACACCGAGAAGGAAGACATCTTGTTACACTCCTCAGTAATCATACACCGAGAAGGAAGGACACCTTGTTACACTCCTCAGTAATCATACACCGAGAAGGAAGACATCTTGTTACACTCCTCAGTAATCATACACCGAGAAGGAAGGACATCTTGTTACACTCCTCAGTAATCATACACCGAGAAGGAAGGACATCTTGTTACACTCCTCAGTAATCATACACCGAGAAGGAAGGACATCTTGTTACACTCCTCAGTAATCATACACCGAGAAGGAAGACATCTTGTTACACTCCTCAGTAATCATACACCGAGAAGGAAGACACCTTGTTACACTCCTCAGTAATCATACACCGAGAAGGAAGGACATCTTGTTACACTCCTCAGTAATCATACACCGAGAAGGAAGGACATCTTGTTACACTCCTCAGTAATCATACACCGAGAAGGAAGGACACCTTGTTACACTCCTCAGTAATCATACACCGAGAAGGAAGGACACCTTGTTACACTCCTCAGTAATCATACACCGAGAAGGAAGGACATCTTGTTACACTCCTCAGTAATCATACACCGAGAAGGAAGGACATCTTGTTACACTCCTCAGTAATCATACACCGAGAAGGAAGGACATCTTGTTACACTCCTCAGTAATCATACACCGAGAAGGAAGGACATCTTGTTACACTCCTCAGTAATCATACACCGAGAAGGAAGGACATCTTGTTACACTCCTCAGTAATCATACACCGAGAAGGAAGGACATCTTGTTACACTCCTCAGTAATCATACACCGAGAAGGAAGGACATCTTGTTACACTCCTCAGTAATCATACACCGAGAAGGAAGGACATCTTGTTACACTCCTCAGTAATCATACACCGAGAAGGAAGGACATCTTGTTACACTCCTCAGTAATCATACACCGAGAAGGAAGACATCTTGTTACACTCCTCAGTAATCATACACCGAGAAGGAAGGACATCTTGTTACACTCCTCAGTAATCATACACCGAGAAGGAAGGACATCTTGTTACACTCCTCAGTAATCATACACCGAGAAGGAAGGACATCTTGTTACACTCCTCAGTAATCATACACCGAGAAGGAAGACATCTTGTTACACTCCTCAGTAATCATACACCGAGAAGGAAGGACATCTTGTTACACTCCTCAGTAATCATACACCGAGAAGGAAGGACATCTTGTTACACTCCTCAGTAATCATACACCGAGAAGGAAGACATCTTGTTACACTCCTCAGTAATCATACACCGAGAAGGAAGACACCTTGTTACACTCCTCAGTAATCATACACCGAGAAGGAAGACATCTTGTTACACTCCTCAGTAATCATACACCGAGAAGGAAGACACCTTGTTACACTCCTCAGTAATCATACACCGAGAAGGAAGGACATCTTGTTACACTCCTCAGTAATCATACACCGAGAAGGAAGACATCTTGTTACACTCCTCAGTAATCATACACCGAGAAGGAAGGACATCTTGTTACACTCCTCAGTAATCATACACCGAGAAGGAAGACATCTTGTTACACTCCTCAGTAATCATACACCGAGAAGGAAGGACATCTTGTTACACTCCTCAGTAATCATACACCGAGAAGGAAGACATCTTGTTACACTCCTCAGTAATCATACACCGAGAAGGAAGGACATCTTGTTACACTCCTCAGTAATCATACACCGAGAAGGAAGGACACCTTGTTACACTCCTCAGTAATCATACACCGAGAAGGAAGGACACCTTGTTACACTCCTCAGTAATCATACACCGAGAAGGAAGGACATCTTGTTACACTCCTCAGTAATCATACACCGAGAAGGAAGGACACCTTGTTACACTCCTCAGTAATCATACACCGAGAAGGAAGGACATCTTGTTACACTCCTCAGTAATCATACACCGAGAAGGAAGGACATCTTGTTACACTCCTCAGTAATCATACACCGAGAAGGAAGGACATCTTGTTACACTCCTCAGTAATCATACACCGAGAAGGAAGGACATCTTGTTACACTCCTCAGTAATCATACACCGAGAAGGAAGGACATCTTGTTACACTCCTCAGTAATCATACACCGAGAAGGAAGGACATCTTGTTACACTCCTCAGTAATCATACACCGAGAAGGAAGGACATCTTGTTACACTCCTCAGTAATCATACACCGAGAAGGAAGGACATCTTGTTACACTCCTCAGTAATCATACACCGAGAAGGAAGGACACCTTGTTACACTCCTCAGTAATCATACACCGAGAAGGAAGGACATCTTGTTACACTCCTCAGTAATCATACACCGAGAAGGAAGGACATCTTGTTACACTCCTCAGTAATCATACACCGAGAAGGAAGGACATCTTGTTACACTCCTCAGTAATCATACACCGAGAAGGAAGACATCTTGTTACACTCCTCAGTAATCATACACCGAGAAGGAAGGACACCTTGTTACACTCCTCAGTAATCATACACCGAGAAGGAAGGACATCTTGTTACACTCCTCAGTAATCATACACCGAGAAGGAAGACATCTTGTTACACTCCTCAGTAATCATACACCGAGAAGGAAGGACACCTTGTTACACTCCTCAGTAATCATACACCGAGAAGGAAGGACATCTTGTTACACTCCTCAGTAATCATACACCGAGAAGGAAGACACCTTGTTACACTCCTCAGTAATCATACACCGAGAAGGAAGGACATCTTGTTACACTCCTCAGTAATCATACACCGAGAAGGAAGGACATCTTGTTACACTCCTCAGTAATCATACACCGAGAAGGAAGGACATCTTGTTACACTCCTCAGTAATCATACACTCCTCAGTAATCATACACCGAGAAGGAAGACACCTTGTTACACTCCTCAGTAATCATACACCGAGAAGGAAGGACATCTTGTTACACTCCTCAGTAATCATACACCGAGAAGGAAGGACATCTTGTTACACTCCTCAGTAATCATACACCGAGAAGGAAGGACATCTTGTTACACTCCTCAGTAATCATACACCGAGAAGGAAGGACATCTTGTTACACTCCTCAGTAATCATACACCGAGAAGGAAGGACATCTTGTTACACTCCTCAGTAATCATACACCGAGAAGGAAGGACACCTTGTTACACTCCTCAGTAATCATACACCGAGAAGGAAGGACATCTTGTTACACTCCTCAGTAATCATACACCGAGAAGGAAGACATCTTGTTACACTCCTCAGTAATCATACACCGAGAAGGAAGGACATCTTGTTACACTCCTCAGTAATCATACACCGAGAAGGAAGGACATCTTGTTACACTCCTCAGTAATCATACACCGAGAAGGAAGGACACCTTGTTACACTCCTCAGTAATCATACACCGAGAAGGAAGGACATCTTGTTACACTCCTCAGTAATCATACACCGAGAAGGAAGGACATCTTGTTACACTCCTCAGTAATCATACACCGAGAAGGAAGGACATCTTGTTACACTCCTCAGTAATCATACACCGAGAAGGAAGACATCTTGTTACACTCCTCAGTAATCATACACCGAGAAGGAAGGACATCTTGTTACACTCCTCAGTAATCATACACCGAGAAGGAAGACATCTTGTTACACTCCTCAGTAATCATACACCGAGAAGGAAGGACATCTTGTTACACTCCTCAGTAATCATACACCGAGAAGGAAGGACACCTTGTTACACTCCTCAGTAATCATACACCGAGAAGGAAGGACATCTTGTTACACTCCTCAGTAATCATACACCGAGAAGGAAAGACATCTTGTTACACTCCTCAGTAATCATACACCGAGAAGGAAGGACATCTTGTTACACTCCTCAGTAATCATACACCGAGAAGGAAGGACATCTTGTTACACTCCTCAGTAATCATACACCGAGAAGGAAGGACATCTTGTTACACTCCTCAGTAATCATACACCGAGAAGGAAGGACATCTTGTTACACTCCTCAGTAATCATACACCGAGAAGGAAGGACACCTTGTTACACTCCTCAGTAATCATACACCGAGAAGGAAAGACATCTTGTTACACTCCTCAGTAATCATACACCGAGAAGGAAGGACATCTTGTTACACTCCTCAGTAATCATACACCGAGAAGGAAGGACATCTTGTTACACTCCTCAGTAATCATACACCGAGAAGGAAGGACATCTTGTTACACTCCTCAGTAATCATACACCGAGAAGGAAGACATCTTGTTACACTCCTCAGTAATCATACACCGAGAAGGAAGGACATCTTGTTACACTCCTCAGTAATCATACACCGAGAAGGAAGGACATCTTGTTACACTCCTCAGTAATCATACACCGAGAAGGAAGGACATCTTGTTACACTCCTCAGTAATCATACACCGAGAAGGAAGGACATCTTGTTACACTCCTCAGTAATCATACACCGAGAAGGAAGGACATCTTGTTACACTCCTCAGTAATCATACACCGAGAAGGAAGGACACCTTGTTACACTCCTCAGTAATCATACACCGAGAAGGAAGACATCTTGTTACACTCCTCAGTAATCATACACCGAGAAGGAAGGACATCTTGTTACACTCCTCAGTAATCATACACCGAGAAGGAAGACATCTTGTTACACTCCTCAGTAATCATACACCGAGAAGGAAGGACATCTTGTTACACTCCTCAGTAATCATACACCGAGAAGGAAGGACATCTTGTTACACTCCTCAGTAATCATACACCGAGAAGGAAGGACATCTTGTTACACTCCTCAGTAATCATACACCGAGAAGGAAGACATCTTGTTACACTCCTCAGTAATCATACACCGAGAAGGAAGGACATCTTGTTACACTCCTCAGTAATCATACACCGAGAAGGAAGGACACCTTGTTACACTCCTCAGTAATCATACACCGAGAAGGAAGGACACCTTGTTACACTCCTCAGTAATCATACACCGAGAAGGAAGGACACTTGTTACACTCCTCAGTAATCATACACCGAGAAGGAAGGACATCTTGTTACACTCCTCAGTAATCATACACCGAGAAGGAAGGACATCTTGTTACACTCCTCAGTAATCATACACCGAGAAGGAAGGACATCTTGTTACACTCCTCAGTAATCATACACCGAGAAGGAAGGACATCTTGTTACACTCCTCAGTAATCATACACCGAGAAGGAAGGACACCTTGTTACACTCCTCAGTAATCATACACCGAGAAGGAAGGACATCTTGTTACACTCCTCAGTAATCATACACCGAGAAGGAAGGACATCTTGTTACACTCCTCAGTAATCATACACCGAGAAGGAAGGACATCTTGTTACACTCCTCAGTAATCATACACCGAGAAGGAAGGACATCTTGTTACACTCCTCAGTAATCATACACCGAGAAGGAAGGACATCTTGTTACACTCCTCAGTAATCATACACCGAGAAGGAAGGACACCTTGTTACACTCCTCAGTAATCATACACCGAGAAGGAAGGACACCTTGTTACACTCCTCAGTAATCATACACCGAGAAGGAAGGACACCTTGTTACACTCCTCAGTAATCATACACCGAGAAGGAAGGACATCTTGTTACACTCCTCAGTAATCATACACCGAGAAGGAAGGACATCTTGTTACACTCCTCAGTAATCATACACCGAGAAGGAAGGACATCTTGTTACACTCCTCAGTAATCATACACCGAGAAGGAAGGACACCTTGTTACACTCCTCAGTAATCATACACCGAGAAGGAAGACATCTTGTTACACTCCTCAGTAATCATACACCGAGAAGGAAGGACACCTTGTTACACTCCTCAGTAATCATACACCGAGAAGGAAGGACATCTTGTTACACTCCTCAGTAATCATACACCGAGAAGGAAGGACATCTTGTTACACTCCTCAGTAATCATACACCGAGAAGGAAGACATCTTGTTACACTCCTCAGTAATCATACACCGAGAAGGAAGGACATCTTGTTACACTCCTCAGTAATCATACACCGAGAAGGAAGGACATCTTGTTACACTCCTCAGTAATCATACACCGAGAAGGAAGGACATCTTGTTACACTCCTCAGTAATCATACACCGAGAAGGAAGGACACCTTGTTACACTCCTCAGTAATCATACACCGAGAAGGAAGGACATCTTGTTACACTCCTCAGTAATCATACACCGAGAAGGAAGGACATCTTGTTACACTCCTCAGTAATCATACACCGAGAAGGAAGGACACCTTGTTACACTCCTCAGTAATCATACACCGAGAAGGAAGGACATCTTGTTACACTCCTCAGTAATCATACACCGAGAAGGAAGGACATCTTGTTACACTCCTCAGTAATCATACACCGAGAAGGAAGGACATCTTGTTACACTCCTCAGTAATCATACACCGAGAAGGAAGGACATCTTGTTACACTCCTCAGTAATCATACACCGAGAAGGAAGGACACCTTGTTACACTCCTCAGTAATCATACACCGAGAAGGAAGGACATCTTGTTACACTCCTCAGTAATCATACACCGAGAAGGAAGGACACCTTGTTACACTCCTCAGTAATCATACACCGAGAAGGAAGGACATCTTGTTACACTCCTCAGTAATCATACACCGAGAAGGAAGGACATCTTGTTACACTCCTCAGTAATCATACACCGAGAAGGAAGGACATCTTGTTACACTCCTCAGTAATCATACACCGAGAAGGAAGGACATCTTGTTACACTCCTCAGTAATCATACACCGAGAAGGAAGGACATCTTGTTACACTCCTCAGTAATCATACACCGAGAAGGAAGGACATCTTGTTACACTCCTCAGTAATCATACACCGAGAAGGAAGGACATCTTGTTACACTCCTCAGTAATCATACACCGAGAAGGAAGGACATCTTGTTACACTCCTCAGTAATCATACACCGAGAAGGAAGGACATCTTGTTACACTCCTCAGTAATCATACACCGAGAAGGAAGGACATCTTGTTACACTCCTCAGTAATCATACACCGAGAAGGAAGACATCTTGTTACACTCCTCAGTAATCATACACCGAGAAGGAAGGACACCTTGTTACACTCCTCAGTAATCATACACCGAGAAGGAAGGACACCTTGTTACACTCCTCAGTAATCATACACCGAGAAGGAAGACATCTTGTTACACTCCTCAGTAATCATACACCGAGAAGGAAGGACATCTTGTTACACTCCTCAGTAATCATACACCGAGAAGGAAGGACATCTTGTTACACTCCTCAGTAATCATACACCGAGAAGGAAGGACATCTTGTTACACTCCTCAGTAATCATACACCGAGAAGGAAGGACATCTT